>NW_025749649.1:0-23474 GCF_021184085.1 Oncorhynchus gorbuscha | reverse complement strand
ACCGACATTAGTGTAGGATGTTGATTAACAGAGAATGTAAAATATCACAAAAATAATGATGATGACTCGGATTGCAGCAGTTAGGTCTATCTGTTTACCCAATGCTATGATATCAGGATGATGTCATCGTGTCCTGCTCCTGGTACTGGTCAGTCACACCGAAACCAATTACCTCACAAAGGATGACATCACTCCTCTCTGCTCCTTTTACACTGCACTCTGTCATTGGTCGGTGATTGTTACAAATTGAATGACATCATTAAAAAATGGTGGCATCACTTCTCTTTGATGATGTCATAGGAGGATGTCTGTCCAGTGATTGGCCGGTGGTGACTGTTGGATCAAGTCTGTTTTTCTTTCTTCCGTGTACTTTCTTCTATACTTCTAAAATACCGTAGCTCCTTTTGTCAATGTCACTTATCATTCAAGCAGATATAGAAACACTATCAGAAGTCAGTGACATCCCTGTCTCAAAACGGAGGTGGGTACTTGCCCACGGAGCAGCAAGAGGAACTGCCCCTCCTCACCTTCAGGTTCGGCTCAAACCTGACACCCCAACCCGAGCACTCTGTTCTGCCACCTCTGGTCTATTGGACCTCTTGCCCCTACAGAAGGGCCTCTTCTGCACAGCCCAATCCAAGCTCTTCTCTGTTCTGGCACCCCAATAGTGAAACCAGCTTCCTCCTGCTAGGACAGTAGAGTCCCTGCCCATCTTCCCCCTGAAGCTAGGACAGCAGAGTCCATCTTCCCCCTGAAGCTAGGACAGCAGAGTCCCTGTCCATCTTCCCCCCTGAAGTTAGGACAGCAGAGTCCATCTTCCCCCTGAAGCTAGGACAGCAGAGTCCATCTTCTCCTGAAGCTGAAGCAGAGTCCATCTTCCCCTGAAGGACAGCAGAGTCCATCTTCCCCTGAAGCTAGGACAGCAGAGTCCATCTTCCCTGAAGCTAGGACAGCAGAGTCCATCTTCCCCCTGAAGCTAGGACAGCAGAGTCCATCTTCTCCCTGAAGCTAGGACAGCAGAGTCCATCTTCCCCCTGAAGCTAGGACAGCAGAGTCCATCTTCCCCCTGATGCTAGGACAGCAGAGTCCATCTTCTCCCTGATGCTAGGACAGCAGAGTCCATCTTCTCCCTGATGCTAGGACAGCAGAGTCCATCTGTCCATCTTCCCTTCCCCCTGAAGCTAGGACAGCAGAGTCCATCTTCTCCCTGAAGCTTGGACAGCAGAGTCCCTGTCCATCTTCTCTCCTGATGCTAGGACAGCAGAGTCCATCTTCTCCCTGAAGCTAGGACAGCAGAGTCCCTGTCCATCTTCCCCCTGAAGCTAGGACAGCAGAGTCCATCTTCCCCCTGAAGCTTGGACAGCAGAGTCCATCTTCTCCTGAAGCTAGGACAGCAGAGTCCATCTTCTCCTGAAGCTAGGACAGCAGAGTCCATCTTCCCGCCTGAAGCTAGGACAGCAGAGTCCATCTTCCCTGAAGCTAGGACAGCAGAGTCCATCTTCCCGCCTGAAGCTAGGACAGCAGAGTCCATCTTCTCCCTGAAGCTAGGACAGCAGAGTCCATCTTCTCCCTGAAGCTAGGACCAGAGTCCATCTTCTCCCTGAAGCTAGGACAGCAGAGTCCATCTTCCCCCTGAAGCTAGGACAGCAGAGTCCATCTTCCCCCTGAAGCTAGGACAGCAGAGTCCATCTTCCCCTGAAGCTAGGACAGCAGAGTCCATCTTCTCCCTGATGCTAGGACAGCAGAGTCCATCTTCTCCCTGATGCTAGGACAGCAGAGTCCATCTTCTCCCTGAAGCTAGGACAGCAGAGTCCATCTTCCCCTGATGCTAGGACAGCAGAGTCCATCTTCTCCCTGATGCTAGGACAGCAGAGTCCATCTTCTCCCTGAAGCTTGGACAGCAGAGTCCCTGTCCATCTTCCCCCCTGAAGCTAGGACAGCAGAGTCCATCTTCCCCCCTGAAGCTTGGACAGCAGAGTCCATCTTCTCCCTGAAGCTAGGACAGCAGAGTCCATCTTCTCCCTGAAGCTAGGACAGCAGAGTCCATCTTCCCGCCTGATCTTCCATCTTCCCGCCTGAAGCTAGGACAGCAGAGTCCATCTTCTCCCTGAAGCTAGGACAGCAGAGTCCATCTTCTCCCTGAAGCTAGGACAGCAGAGTCCATCTTCTCCCTGAAGCTAGGACAGCAGAGTCCCTGTCCATCTTCCCCCTGAAGCTAGGACAGCAGAGTCCATCTTCCCCCTGAGCTAGGACAGCAGAGTTCTTCCCTGAAGCTAGGACAGCAGAGTCCATCTTCCCTGAAGCTAGGACAGCAGAGTCCATCTTCTCCCTGATGCTAGGACAGCAGAGTCCATCTTCTCCCTGAAGCTAGGACAGCAGAGTCCATCTTCCCCTGATCTTCCCCCTTCTCCCTGAGCTAGGACAGCAGAGTCCATCTTCTCCCTGAAGCTTGGACAGCAGAGTCCCTGTCCATCTTCTCCCTGACAGCTAGGACAGCAGGAGTCCATCTTCTCCCTGAAGCTAGGACAGCAGAGTCCCTGTCCATCTTCCCCCTGAAGCTAGGACAGCAGAGTCCATCTTCTCCCTGAAGCTTGACAGCAGAGTCCCTGTCCATCTTCCCCCTGAAGCTAGGACAGCAGAGTCCATCTTCCCCTGAAGCTTGGACAGCAGAGTCCCTGTCCATCTTCTCCTGATGCTAGGACAGCAGAGTCCATCTTCCCCCTGAAGCTTGGACAGCAGAGTCCATCTTCTCCTGAAGCTAGGACAGCAGAGTCCATCTTCTCCCTGAAGCTCAGCAGAGTCCATCTTCTCCCTGATGCTAGGACAGCAGAGTCCATCTTCCCCCCTGAAGCTTGGACAGCAGAGTCCATCTTCTCCCTGAAGCTAGGACAGCAGAGTCCCTGTCCATCTTCCCCCCTGAAGCTAGGACAGCAGAGTCCATCTTCTCCCTGAAGCTTGGACAGCAGAGTCCCTGTCCATCTTCCCCCCTGAAGCTAGGACAGCAGAGTCCATCTTCTCCCTGAAGCTTGGACAGCAGAGTCCCTGTCCATCTTCTCCCTGATGCTAGGACAGCAGAGTCCATCTTCCCCCCTGAAGCTTGGACAGCAGAGTCCATCTTCTCCCCTGAAGCTAGGACAGCAGAGTCCATCTTCTCCCTGAAGCTAGGACAGCAGAGTCCATCTTCCCGCCTGAAGCTAGGACAGCAGAGTCCATCTTCCCGCCTGAAGCTAGGACAGCAGAGTCCATCTTCCCGCCTGAAGCTAGGACAGCAGAGTCCATCTTCTCCCTGAAGCTAGGACAGCAGAGTCCATCTTCTCCCTGAAGCTAGGACAGCAGAGTCCATCTTCTCCCTGAAGCTAGGACAGCAGAGTCCCTGTCCATCTTCCCCCCTGAAGCTAGGACAGCAGAGTCCATCTTCCCCCTGAAGCTAGGACAGCAGAGTCCATCTTCCCCCTGAAGCTAGGACAGCAGAGTCCATCTTCTCCCTGATGCTAGGACAGCAGAGTCCATCTTCTCCCTGATGCTAGGACAGCAGAGTCCATCTTCTCCCTGAAGCTAGGACAGCAGAGTCCATCTTCTCCCTGATGCTAGGACAGCAGAGTCCATCTTCTCCCTGATGCTAGGACAGCAGAGTCCATCTTCTCCCTGAAGCTTGGACAGCAGAGTCCCTGTCCATCTTCCCCCCTGAAGCTAGGACAGCAGAGTCCATCTTCCCCCCTGAAGCTTGGACAGCAGAGTCCATCTTCTCCCTGAAGCTAGGACAGCAGAGTCCATCTTCTCCCTGAAGCTAGGACAGCAGAGTCCATCTTCCCACCTGAAGCTAGGACAGCAGAGTCCATCTTCCCGCCTGAAGCTAGGACAGCAGAGTCCATCTTCCCGCCTGAAGCTAGGACAGCAGAGTCCATCTTCTCCCTGAAGCTAGGACAGCAGAGTCCATCTTCTCCCTGAAGCTAGGACAGCAGAGTCCATCTTCTCCCTGAAGCTAGGACAGCAGAGTCCCTGTCCATCTTCCCCCCTGAAGCTAGGACAGCAGAGTCCATCTTCCCCCTGAAGCTAGGACAGCAGAGTCCATCTTCCCCCTGAAGCTAGGACAGCAGAGTCCATCTTCTCCCTGAAGCTAGGACAGCAGAGTCCATCTTCTCCCTGATGCTAGGACAGCAGAGTCCATCTTCTCCCTGAAGCTAGGACAGCAGAGTCCATCTTCTCCCTGATGCTAGGACAGCAGAGTCCATCTTCTCCCTGATGCTAGGACAGCAGAGTCCATCTTCTCCCTGAAGCTTGGACAGCAGAGTCCCTGTCCATCTTCCCCCCTGAAGCTAGGACAGCAGAGTCCATCTTCTCCCTGAAGCTTGGACAGCAGAGTCCCTGTCCATCTTCTCTCTGATGCTAGGACAGCAGAGTCCATCTTCTCCCTGAAGCTAGGACAGCAGAGTCCCTGTCCATCTTCCCCCCTGAAGCTAGGACAGCAGAGTCCATCTTCTCCCTGAAGCTTGGACAGCAGAGTCCCTGTCCATCTTCCCCCCTGAAGCTAGGACAGCAGAGTCCATCTTCTCCCTGAAGCTTGGACAGCAGAGTCCCTGTCCATCTTCTCCCTGATGCTAGGACAGCAGAGTCCATCTTCTCCCTGAAGCTAGGACAGCAGAGTCCCTGTCCATCTTCCCCCCTGAAGCTAGGACAGCAGAGTCCATCTTCCCCCCTGAAGCTTGGACAGCAGAGTCCATCTTCTCCCTGAAGCTAGGACAGCAGAGTCCATCTTCTCCCTGAAGCTAGGACAGCAGAGTCCATCTTCCCGCCTGAAGCTAGGACAGCAGAGTCCATCTTCCCGCCTGAAGCTAGGACAGCAGAGTCCATCTTCCCGCCTGAAGCTAGGACAGCAGAGTCCATCTTCTCCCTGAAGCTAGGACAGCAGAGTCCATCTTCTCCCTGAAGCTAGGACAGCAGAGTCCATCTTCTCCCTGAAGCTAGGACAGCAGAGTCCCTGTCCATCTTCCCCCCTGAAGCTAGGACAGCAGAGTCCATCTTCCCCCTGAAGCTAGGACAGCAGAGTCCATCTTCCCCTGAAGCTAGGACAGCAGAGTCCATCTTCTCCCTGAAGCTAGGACAGCAGAGTCCATCTTCTCCCTGATGCTAGGACAGCAGAGTCCATCTTCTCCCTGAAGCTAGGACAGCAGAGTCCATCTTCTCCCTGATGCTAGGACAGCAGAGTCCATCTTCTCCCTGATGCTAGGACAGCAGAGTCCATCTTCTCCTGAAGCTTGGACAGCAGAGTCCCTGTCCATCTTCCCCCCTGAAGCTAGGACAGCAGAGTCCATCTTCTCCCTGAAGCTTGGACAGCAGAGTCCCTGTCCATCTTCTCCCTGATGCTAGGACAGCAGAGTCCATCTTCTCCCTGAAGCTAGGACAGCAGAGTCCCTGTCCATCTTCCCCCCTGAAGCTAGGACAGCAGAGTCCATCTTCCCCCTGAAGCTTGGACAGCAGAGTCCATCTTCTCCCTGAAGCTAGGACAGCAGAGTCCATCTTCTCCCTGAAGCTAGGACAGCAGAGTCCATCTTCCCCCCTGAAGCTAGGACAGCAGAGTCCATCTTCCCCCTGAAGCTAGGACAGCAGAGTCCATCTTCCCCCTGAAGCTAGGACAGCAGAGTCCATCTTCTCCCTGATGCTAGGACAGCAGAGTCCATCTTCTCCCTGATGCTAGGACAGCAGAGTCCATCTTCTCCCTGAAGCTAGGACAGCAGAGTCCATCTTCTCCCTGATGCTAGGACAGCAGAGTCCATCTTCTCCCTGATGCTAGGACAGCAGAGTCCATCTTCTCCCTGAAGCTTGGACAGCAGAGTCCCTGTCCATCTTCCCCCCTGAAGCTAGGACAGCAGAGTCCATCTTCCCCCCTGAAGCTTGGACAGCAGAGTCCATCTTCTCCCTGAAGCTAGGACAGCAGAGTCCATCTTCTCCCTGAAGCTAGGACAGCAGAGTCCATCTTCCCGCCTGAAGCTAGGACAGCAGAGTCCATCTTCCCGCCTGAAGCTAGGACAGCAGAGTCCATCTTCCCGCCTGAAGCTAGGACAGCAGAGTCCATCTTCTCCCTGAAGCTAGGACAGCAGAGTCCATCTTCTCCCTGAAGCTAGGACAGCAGAGTCCATCTTCTCCCTGAAGCTAGGACAGCAGAGTCCCTGTCCATCTTCCCCCCTGAAGCTAGGACAGCAGAGTCCATCTTCCCCTGAAGCTAGGACAGCAGAGTCCATCTTCCCCCTGAAGCTAGGACAGCAGAGTCCATCTTCTCCCTGAAGCTAGGACAGCAGAGTCCATCTTCTCCCTGATGCTAGGACAGCAGAGTCCATCTTCTCCCTGAAGCTAGGACAGCAGAGTCCATCTTCTCCCTGATGCTAGGACAGCAGAGTCCATCTTCTCCCTGATGCTAGGACAGCAGAGTCCATCTTCTCCCTGAAGCTTGGACAGCAGAGTCCCTGTCCATCTTCCCCCCTGAAGCTAGGACAGCAGAGTCCATCTTCTCCCTGAAGCTTGGACAGCAGAGTCCCTGTCCATCTTCTCTCTGATGCTAGGACAGCAGAGTCCATCTTCTCCCTGAAGCTAGGACAGCAGAGTCCCTGTCCATCTTCCCCCCTGAAGCTAGGACAGCAGAGTCCATCTTCTCCCTGAAGCTTGGACAGCAGAGTCCCTGTCCATCTTCCCCCCTGAAGCTAGGACAGCAGAGTCCATCTTCTCCCTGAAGCTTGGACAGCAGAGTCCCTGTCCATCTTCTCCCTGATGCTAGGACAGCAGAGTCCATCTTCCCCCCTGAAGCTTGGACAGCAGAGTCCATCTTCTCCCTGAAGCTAGGACAGCAGAGTCCATCTTCTCCCTGAAGCTAGGACAGCAGAGTCCATCTTCCCGCCTGAAGCTAGGACAGCAGAGTCCATCTTCCCGCCTGAAGCTAGGACAGCAGAGTCCATCTTCCCGCCTGAAGCTAGGACAGCAGAGTCCATCTTCTCCCTGAAGCTAGGACAGCAGAGTCCATCTTCTCCCTGAAGCTAGGACAGCAGAGTCCATCTTCTCCCTGAAGCTAGGACAGCAGAGTCCCTGTCCATCTTCCCCCCTGAAGCTAGGACAGCAGAGTCCATCTTCCCCTGAAGCTAGGACAGCAGAGTCCATCTTCCCCTGAAGCTAGGACAGCAGAGTCCATCTTCTCCCTGATGCTAGGACAGCAGAGTCCATCTTCTCCCTGATGCTAGGACAGCAGAGTCCATCTTCTCCCTGAAGCTAGGACAGCAGAGTCCATCTTCTCCCTGATGCTAGGACAGCAGAGTCCATCTTCTCCCTGATGCTAGGACAGCAGAGTCCATCTTCTCCCTGAAGCTTGGACAGCAGAGTCCCTGTCCATCTTCCCCCCTGAAGCTAGGACAGCAGAGTCCATCTTCCCCCCTGAAGCTTGGACAGCAGAGTCCATCTTCTCCCTGAAGCTAGGACAGCAGAGTCCATCTTCTCCCTGAAGCTAGGACAGCAGAGTCCATCTTCCCACCTGAAGCTAGGACAGCAGAGTCCATCTTCCTGCCTGAAGCTAGGACAGCAGAGTCCATCTTCCCGCCTGAAGCTAGGACAGCAGAGTCCATCTTCTCCCTGAAGCTAGGACAGCAGAGTCCATCTTCTCCCTGAAGCTAGGACAGCAGAGTCCATCTTCTCCCTGAAGCTAGGACAGCAGAGTCCATCTTCCCGCCTGAAGCTAGGACAGCAGAGTCCATCTTCCCGCCTGAAGCTAGGACAGCAGAGTCCATCTTCCCGCCTGAAGCTAGGACAGCAGAGTCCATCTTCTCCCTGAAGCTAGGACAGCAGAGTCCATCTTCTCCCTGAAGCTAGGACAGCAGAGTCCATCTTCTCCCTGAAGCTAGGACAGCAGAGTCCCTGTCCATCTTCCCCCCTGAAGCTAGGACAGCAGAGTCCATCTTCCCCCTGAAGCTAGGACAGCAGAGTCCATCTTCCCCCTGAAGCTAGGACAGCAGAGTCCATCTTCTCCCTGAAGCTAGGACAGCAGAGTCCATCTTCTCCCTGATGCTAGGACAGCAGAGTCCATCTTCTCCCTGAAGCTAGGACAGCAGAGTCCATCTTCTCCCTGATGCTAGGACAGCAGAGTCCATCTTCTCCCTGATGCTAGGACAGCAGAGTCCATCTTCTCCCTGAAGCTTGGACAGCAGAGTCCCTGTCCATCTTCCCCCCTGAAGCTAGGACAGCAGAGTCCATCTTCTCCCTGAAGCTTGGACAGCAGAGTCCCTGTCCATCTTCCCCCCTGAAGCTAGGACAGCAGAGTCCATCTTCCCCCCTGAAGCTTGGACAGCAGAGTCCATCTTCTCCCTGAAGCTAGGACAGCAGAGTCCATCTTCTCCCTGAAGCTAGGACAGCAGAGTCCATCTTCCCGCCTGAAGCTAGGACAGCAGAGTCCATCTTCCCGCCTGAAGCTAGGACAGCAGAGTCCATCTTCCCGCCTGAAGCTAGGACAGCAGAGTCCATCTTCTCCCTGAAGCTAGGACAGCAGAGTCCATCTTCTCCCTGAAGCTAGGACAGCAGAGTCCATCTTCTCCCTGAAGCTAGGACAGCAGAGTCCCTGTCCATCTTCCCCCCTGAAGCTAGGACAGCAGAGTCCATCTTCCCCTGAAGCTAGGACAGCAGAGTCCATCTTCCCCCTGAAGCTAGGACAGCAGAGTCCATCTTCTCCCTGAAGCTAGGACAGCAGAGTCCATCTTCTCCCTGATGCTAGGACAGCAGAGTCCATCTTCTCCCTGAAGCTAGGACAGCAGAGTCCATCTTCTCCCTGATGCTAGGACAGCAGAGTCCATCTTCTCCCTGATGCTAGGACAGCAGAGTCCATCTTCTCCCTGAAGCTTGGACAGCAGAGTCCCTGTCCATCTTCCCCCCTGAAGCTAGGACAGCAGAGTCCATCTTCTCCCTGAAGCTTGGACAGCAGAGTCCCTGTCCATCTTCTCTCTGATGCTAGGACAGCAGAGTCCATCTTCTCCTGAAGCTAGGACAGCAGAGTCCCTGTCCATCTTCCCCCTGAAGCTAGGACAGCAGAGTCCATCTTCTCCCTGAAGCTTGGACAGCAGAGTCCCTGTCCATCTTCCCCCTGAAGCTAGGACAGCAGAGTCCATCTTCTCCTGAAGCTTGGACAGCAGAGTCCCTGTCCATCTTCTCCCTGATGCTAGGACAGCAGAGTCCATCTTCCCCCCTGAAGCTTGGACAGCAGAGTCCATCTTCTCCCTGAAGCTAGGACAGCAGAGTCCATCTTCTCCCTGAAGCTAGGACAGCAGAGTCCATCTTCCCGCCTGAAGCTAGGACAGCAGAGTCCATCTTCCCGCCTGAAGCTAGGACAGCAGAGTCCATCTTCCCGCCTGAAGCTAGGACAGCAGAGTCCATCTTCTCCCTGAAGCTAGGACAGCAGAGTCCATCTTCTCCCTGAAGCTAGGACAGCAGAGTCCATCTTCTCCCTGAAGCTAGGACAGCAGAGTCCCTGTCCATCTTCCCCCCTGAAGCTAGGACAGCAGAGTCCATCTTCCCCCTGAAGCTAGGACAGCAGAGTCCATCTTCCCCCTGAAGCTAGGACAGCAGAGTCCATCTTCTCCCTGATGCTAGGACAGCAGAGTCCATCTTCTCCTGATGCTAGGACAGCAGAGTCCATCTTCTCCCTGAAGCTAGGACAGCAGAGTCCATCTTCTCCCTGATGCTAGGACAGCAGAGTCCATCTTCTCCCTGATGCTAGGACAGCAGAGTCCATCTTCTCCCTGAAGCTTGGACAGCAGAGTCCCTGTCCATCTTCCCCCCTGAAGCTAGGACAGCAGAGTCCATCTTCCCCCCTGAAGCTTGGACAGCAGAGTCCATCTTCTCCCTGAAGCTAGGACAGCAGAGTCCATCTTCTCCCTGAAGCTAGGACAGCAGAGTCCATCTTCCCACCTGAAGCTAGGACAGCAGAGTCCATCTTCCTGCCTGAAGCTAGGACAGCAGAGTCCATCTTCCCGCCTGAAGCTAGGACAGCAGAGTCCATCTTCTCCCTGAAGCTAGGACAGCAGAGTCCATCTTCTCCTGAAGCTAGGACAGCAGAGTCCATCTTCTCCCTGAAGCTAGGACAGCAGAGTCCCTGTCCATCTTCCCCCCTGAAGCTAGGACAGCAGAGTCCATCTTCCCCCTGAAGCTAGGACAGCAGAGTCCATCTTCCCCCTGAAGCTAGGACAGCAGAGTCCATCTTCTCCCTGAAGCTAGGACAGCAGAGTCCATCTTCTCCCTGATGCTAGGACAGCAGAGTCCATCTTCTCCCTGAAGCTAGGACAGCAGAGTCCATCTTCTCCCTGATGCTAGGACAGCAGAGTCCATCTTCTCCCTGATGCTAGGACAGCAGAGTCCATCTTCTCCCTGAAGCTTGGACAGCAGAGTCCCTGTCCATCTTCCCCCCTGAAGCTAGGACAGCAGAGTCCATCTTCTCCCTGAAGCTTGGACAGCAGAGTCCCTGTCCATCTTCTCTCTGATGCTAGGACAGCAGAGTCCATCTTCTCCCTGAAGCTAGGACAGCAGAGTCCCTGTCCATCTTCCCCCCTGAAGCTAGGACAGCAGAGTCCATCTTCTCCCTGAAGCTTGGACAGCAGAGTCCCTGTCCATCTTCCCCCCTGAAGCTAGGACAGCAGAGTCCATCTTCTCCCTGAAGCTTGGACAGCAGAGTCCCTGTCCATCTTCTCCCTGATGCTAGGACAGCAGAGTCCATCTTCTCCCTGAAGCTAGGACAGCAGAGTCCCTGTCCATCTTCCCCCCTGAAGCTAGGACAGCAGAGTCCATCTTCCCCCCTGAAGCTTGGACAGCAGAGTCCATCTTCTCCCTGAAGCTAGGACAGCAGAGTCCATCTTCTCCCTGAAGCTAGGACAGCAGAGTCCATCTTCCCGCCTGAAGCTAGGACAGCAGAGTCCATCTTCCCGCCTGAAGCTAGGACAGCAGAGTCCATCTTCCCGCCTGAAGCTAGGACAGCAGAGTCCATCTTCTCCCTGAAGCTAGGACAGCAGAGTCCATCTTCTCCCTGAAGCTAGGACAGCAGAGTCCATCTTCTCCCTGAAGCTAGGACAGCAGAGTCCCTGTCCATCTTCCCCCCTGAAGCTAGGACAGCAGAGTCCATCTTCCCCCTGAAGCTAGGACAGCAGAGTCCATCTTCCCCCTGAAGCTAGGACAGCAGAGTCCATCTTCTCCCTGAAGCTAGGACAGCAGAGTCCATCTTCTCCCTGATGCTAGGACAGCAGAGTCCATCTTCTCCCTGAAGCTAGGACAGCAGAGTCCATCTTCTCCTGATGCTAGGACAGCAGAGTCCATCTTCTCCCTGATGCTAGGACAGCAGAGTCCATCTTCTCCCTGAAGCTTGGACAGCAGAGTCCCTGTCCATCTTCCCCCCTGAAGCTAGGACAGCAGAGTCCATCTTCTCCCTGAAGCTTGGACAGCAGAGTCCCTGTCCATCTTCTCCCTGATGCTAGGACAGCAGAGTCCATCTTCTCCCTGAAGCTAGGACAGCAGAGTCCCTGTCCATCTTCCCCCCTGAATCTAGGACAGCAGAGTCCATCTTCCCCCCTGAAGCTTGGACAGCAGAGTCCATCTTCTCCCTGAAGCTAGGACAGCAGAGTCCATCTTCTCCCTGAAGCTAGGACAGCAGAGTCCATCTTCCCGCCTGAAGCTAGGACAGCAGAGTCCATCCTCCCGCCTGAAGCTAGGACAGCAGAGTCCATCCTCCCGCCTGAAGCTAGGACAGCAGAGTCCATCTTCTCCCTGAAGCTAGGACAGCAGAGTCCATCTTCTCCCTGAAGCTAGGACAGCAGAGTCCATCTTCTCCCTGAAGCTAGGACAGCAGAGTCCCTGTCCATCTTCCCCCCTGAAGCTAGGACAGCAGAGTCCATCTTCCCCCTGAAGCTAGGACAGCAGAGTCCCTGTCCATCTTCCCCCCTGAAGCTAGGACAGCAGAGTCCATCTTCCCCCCTGAAGCTAGGACAGCAGAGTCCATCTTCTCCCTGATGCTAGGACAGCAGAGTCCATCTTCCCCCTGAAGCTAGGACAACAGAGTCCATCTTCTCCCTGAAACTAGGACAGCAGAGTCCATCTTCTCCCTGATGCTAGGACAGCAGAGTCCATCTTCCCCCTGAAGCTAGGACAACAGAGTCCATCTTCTCCCTGAAGCTAGGACAGCAGAGTCCATCTTCTCCCTGAAGCTAGGACAGCAGAGTCCCTGTCCATCTTCCCCCCTGAAGCTAGGACAGCAGAGTCCATCTTCTCCCTGAAGCTAGGACAGCAGAGTCCATCTTCTCCCTGATGCTAGGACAGCAGAGTCCATCTTCCCCCTGAAGCTTGGACAGCAGAGTCCCTGTCCATCTTCCCCCCTGAAGCTAGGACAGCAGAGTCCATCTTCTCCCTGAAGCTAGGACAGCAGAGTCCCTGTCCATCTTCCCCCCTGAAGCTAGGACAGCAGAGTCCATCTTCCCCCCTGAAGCTAGGACAGCAGAGTCCATCTTCCCCCTGAAGCTAGGACAGCAGAGTCCCTGTCCATCTTCCCCCCTGAAGCTAGGACAGCAGAGTCCATCTTCTCCCTGAAGCTAGGACAGCAGAGTCCATCTTCCCCCCTGAAGCTAGGACAGCAGAGTCCATCTTCTCCCTGATGCTAGGACAGCAGAGTCCATCTTCTCCCTGAAGCTAGGACAGCAGAGTCCATCTTCCCCCTGAAGCTAGGACAGCAGAGTCCATCTTCTCCCTGATGCTAGGACAGCAGAGTCCATCTTCCCCCTGAAGCTAGGACAACAGAGTCCATCTTCTCCCTGAAGCTAGGACAGCAGAGTCCATCTTCTCCCTGATTCTAGGACAGCAGAGTCCATCTTCCCCCTGAAGCTTGGACAGCAGAGTCCCTGCCCATCTCCCCCCCTGAAGCTTGGACAGCAGAGTCCCTGTCCATCTTCAAATCAAATCAAATTGTTTTTTTCTCATGCGCCGAATACAACTCGTGTAGACCTTACCGTGAAATGCTTACTTACAAGCCCTTATGTTCAAAAAAGAGTTAGAAAATATTTACGAAATAAATTATATATTTATATATAATATATATTATTATATATAATTATATATTTTTTTTAACAAATCTAAAAGTAACACAAGTAAATTACATAACAATAACGAGGCTTTATACAGGGGGTACCAGTACTGAGTCAATGTACGGGAGTACAGGTTAGTCGAGATCATTTGTATAAAGTGACCATGCATATATAATAAACAGTGAGTAGCAGCTGTGTAAAAACAAAGAGAGGTGGGTCAGTGTAAATAGTCCAGGTGGTCGTTTGATTAAATGTTCAGCAGTCTTATGGCTTGGGGGTAGAAGCTGTTAACTTCTTGATGCAACCCATCCCGTCAGCGGGATCATTAGCGGGATCAGCTAAATTGGGGCGGCAGGTAGCCTAGTGGTTAGAGTGTAGGGGCGGCAGGGTAGCCTAGTGGTTAGAGTGTAGAGGTGGCAGGGTAGCCTAGTGGTTAGAGTGTAGAGGAGGCAAGTAGCCTAGTGGTTAGAGTGTAGGGGCGGCAGGGTAGCCTAGTGGTTAGAGTGTAGAGGTGGCAGGGTAGCCTAGTGGTTAGAGTGTAGGGGCGGCAGGGTAGCCTAGTGGTTAGAGTGTAGAGGTGGCAGGGTAGCCTAGTGGTTAGAGTGTAGAGGCGGCAGGTAGCCTAGTGGTTAGAGTGTAGAGGTGGCAGGGTAGCCTAGTGGTTAGAGTGTAGAGGAGGCAAGTAGCCTAGTGGTTAGAGTGTAGGGGCGGCAGGGTAGCCTAGTGGTTAGAGTGTAGAGGTGGCAGGTAGCCTAGTGGTTAGAGTGTAGAGGTGCCTAGTGGTTAGAGTGTAGAGGAGGCAGGTAGCCTAGTGGTTAGATTGTAGAGGAGGCAGGTAGCCTAGTGGTTAGAGTGTAGAGGTGGCAGGTAGCCTAGTGGTTAGAGTATAGAGGTGGCAGGGTAGCCTAGTGGTTAGAGTGTAGAGGAGGCAAGTAGCCTAGTGGTTAGAGTGTAGGGGCGGCAGGGTAGCCTAGTGGTTAGAGTGTAGAGGTGGCAGGTAGCCTAGTGGTTAGAGTGTAGAGGCGGCAGCGTAGCCTAGTGGTTAGAGTGTAGAGGCGGCAGCGTAGCCTAGTGGTTAGAGTGTAGAGGCGGCAGGTAGCCTAGTGGTTAGAGTGTAGAGGTGGCAGGTAGCCTAGTGGTTAGAGTGTAGAGGCGGCAGGGTAGCCTAGTGGTTAGAGTGTAGAGGCGGCAGCGTAGCCTAGTGGTTAGAGTGTAGAGGCGGCAGCGTAGCCTAGTGGTTAGAGTGTAGAGGCGGCAGCGTAGCTTAGTGGTTAGAGCATTGAGGCGGCAGCGTAGCCTAGTGGTTAGAGTGTTGGACTAGTAACCGGAAGGTTGTAAGTTCAAACCCCCGAGCTGACAAGGTACAAATCTGTTGTTCTGCCCCTGAACAGGCAGTTAACCCACTAGGCCATCATTGAAAATAAGAATTTGTTCTTAACTGACTTGCCTAGGTAAAATAAATACAATTGATGAGTGCCACATTCAAATAATATTACTATATTTAAATTCATGAAATCACAAGTGCAATATAGGAAAACACAGCATAGCTTTTTGTTAATCCACCTGTGGTGTCAGATTTTGAAAATGTGCTTTACAGCGAAAGCAATCCATGCGTTTGTGTAAGTTTATCGATCACTAGACAAAACATTATGAACACCTAGCTTCAATGTAGCTTGGTCATGAAAATCAGAAAAGCAATAAAATGAATCGCTTACCTTTGACGATCTTCGGATGTTTTCACTCACAAGACTCGCAGTTACACAATAAATGTTCCTTTTGTTCCATAAAGAATATTTTTATATCCAAAATACCTCCGTTTGTTTGGCGTTATGTTCAGAAATCCACAGGCTCGAGCGGTCACGACAACGCAGACGAAAATTCCAAATAGTTTCCGTAATGTTCGTAGAAACATTTCAAACGTTTTTTATAATCAATCCTCAGGTTGTTTTTCAAATATATAATCGATAATATATCAACCGGCACGGTCTCTTTTTCAGTAGGAGAGGGAGAGGCAATGGCTGCCCCACTGTGTTACGCAAGCAAAACTCATGCGAACACCCAGCTATCCACTACACAATGTTATCTTTCTCGCTAATTTTTCAAAATAAAAGCCTGAAACTATGTCTAAAGACTGTTGACACCTTAAGGAAGCCATAGGAAAAGGAATCTGGTTGATATCCCTTTAAATGGAGCGAAGGCAGGCTATGGAACATGGTGCTTTCAAAATAGAAGCCACTTCCTGGTTTGATTTTCTTCAGGTTTTCGCCTGCAATAACAGTTCTGTTATACTCACAGACAATATTTTGACAGGTTTGGAAACTTTAGAGTGTTTTCTATCCTGATCTGTCAATTATATGCATATTCTAGTATCTGGTCCTGAGGAGAATAGGCCGTTTACTTTGGGAACGTTATTTTTCCAAACATAAAAATAGTGCCCCCTAGCTGAAAGAGGTGAAGAAGTCTTTCGGTCCTAGACTTGGCACTCCGGTACCGCTTTCCGTGTGGTAGCAGAGTAAACAGTCTATGTCTTGGGTGAATGGAGTCTTTGACAATTTTTTGGGCCTTCCTCTGACACTGCCTAGTATCTTGGTCGTGGATGGCAGGAAGCTTGGCTCCAGTGATGTACTAGGGCCGTACGCACTACCCTCTGTAGCGCCTTGCGGTCAGATACCAAACAGCTGCCATAACAGGCAGTGATGCAACCGGTTAGGATGCTCTCGATGGTGCAGCTGTAGAACTTCTGAAAACATCTAAAACCCTACTCCTTTAAAGAGTATTTTAAATAATCCCACAGCACCCCCTCCTCACCCCGACCCCTCCTTTCATGATTAAATAAAGGTACAAAAATATATATATGTGGTTGTACTACCTAGCTAAATGTACTTACTATGACTGTGATATGTGGTTGTACCAGCCAGCTATTTTACGATGAATGCAGTAACTGTATCTCGCTCTGAATAAGAACGTTTCCTGTCTATCGTCGTCTCTGATTGGGAATCATACTTAGGCAGCCTTTTTCCTTTTGTATTTGTGGGTAGTTGTCTTTGTTAGTGTCATTATAGCCTAAGTAAGCTTCACGGTCGTTTCCTTGTTCTTTGTTTTGTTGGAGACATTTATCCATAAAAGAAATGTTCGCTCACCATGCTGCACCTTGGTCCGGTCATTTCCATGACGACAGCGATCGTAAAAGAACTACCCACCACCAAAGGACCAAGCAGCGTGGGAAAAGGGACGAGTGGACATGGGAGGAGATCCTGGATGGAAAAGGACCCTGGACGCAAGTCGGGGAGTATCGCCGTCCGAAGGAGGAGATTGAAGCAGCAAAGGCGGAACGGCGACGATATGAGGAGGCAAGTCATCAACGGTAGCCTGAGAAGTCACAAAATTGGGGGGAGGGCACACGGGAAGGTTGGCAGAGCTAACTCCCCATGTTCATGGCAAGCAGAGTGGTACTGGTCAGGCACCGTGTTATGCGGTAAAGCGCATGGTGTCTCCAGTGCACATGCACAGCCCGGTGCACTCGGAGCCAGCTCTCCGCAAGTGCCATGCTAGAGTGGGCATCCAGCCAGGGCAGTTTGTGCCAGCTCAACGCTCTTGGTCTCCGGGTGCGCCATTTCGGCCCAGGGTATCCTGCGCCGACTCTGCGCACTGTGTCTCCAACGCTGTGACAGCTCTGTGTGTCCTGTGCCTGCCCTCTGCACGTGCCGGGCTAAAGTGGGCATTCAGCCACGAAGCATGATGCTGCCACCACCATGCTTCACCGTAGGGATGGTGACAGGTTTCCTCCGGACGTGGCGCTTAGCATTCAGGCCAAAGACTTAAATCTAGGTTTCATCAGACCAGGAAATCTTGTTTCTCGTGGTCTGAGTCCTTTAGGTGTCTTTTGGCAAACTCCAAGCGGGCTGTCATGTGCCTTTTACTGAGGAGTGGCTTCCGTCTAGCCACTCTACCATAAAGACCTGATTGGTGGAGTGCTGCAGAGATGGTTGTCCTTCTGGAAGGTTCTCCCATCTCCACAGAGAATCTCTAGAGCTCTGTCCGAGTGACCTTCGAGTTCTTGGTCACCTCCCTGACCAATGCCTTTCTCCCCCAATTGCCAGCTCTAAGACGAGTCTTGGTGATGCCAAACTTCTTCCATTTAAGAATGATGGAATGATAGCAAACATTTCTAAAAAACATTTTTTCGCTTTGTAATTAATTATTAAGTGTAGATTACTGAGGATTCATTTATTTATTTAACCCATTTTAGAATAAGATCTGAATGCTTTACTGTACAAAAGTATCTCGGCTTGTATGAGATGACTTGTTCATCTGTTGGAAAACCTTGTCAGGCCAAGCCAGTTCAGGTCTGGCCAGGTCAGGTCTGGCCTGGCCAGGTCAGGTCAGGCTTCAGGAAGTAAATTGACAGAACACATAGTAGAGGATATGATTGGACAGGAGAAGCTAAATAGAGAACACTCAATCAGACTAAGTAGAGAATGAAGAGGAGTTAGGAGGGTGAAGAGAGGTTAGGAGGGTGAAGAGGGGTGAGGAGGATGAGGAGGGATCGGGAGGGTGACGTGGGGTCAGGAAGATGAAGAGGGGTTAGGAGGATGAAGAGGGTTCAGGACGGTGAAGAGGGGTCAGGAGGGTGAAGAGGACTCAAGAGGGGTTAGGAGGATGAAGAGGGATCAGGAGGGTGACGTGGGGTCAGGAAGATGAAGAGGGGTTAGGAGGATGAGGAGGGTTCAGGACGGTGAAGAGGGGTCAAGAGGGTGAAGAGGAGTCAGGAGGGTGAAGAGGAGTCAGGAAAGAGTAGAAGGTAAAGGAATCATTAGATAGATGAGATAAGAGGAGAGAAGAGAGGATGAGAGATGTGAAGATTGTCGGGGAAGTGATGCTTTAGCATAGCTGTCACACAGCTGAATTCTGGGTTCTGGCCCACTCAGGAAGGCAGGATCTGGTGGAACTGACAAGAGCTGGGAGGCGTGGGAGGAAAGAGGAGAGGGAGAGAACGAGAGAACGAGAGAGAGAGAGAGAGAGAGAGAAAAAGAGAATAGTTGAAGGTTATCGTTGGCATGACTCAGCAATTGAACGCGGCGGCGGGGGGGGTTGCTTACCCGATGCAGACCTTCTTGACGCTCAGCCCCCGCTCCCACAGATGTGTGGCCCTTGCCCTGCCTCCTTAAACTTGACTGATTCACTTGGGAACAGTCACACACAAACACATCAACAACACACGCACGCACACAGACACACCTCTGACTCACACAGCTGTTACCGTGACAACCCTTGGCACCTAAACCCAGTGTCGTGCGTCAATCACAATCAGCCTCATAACAGAACTCATGCTTGACCTCCAACCCACTCTCTTCTTGTTATCATTCAGATACACTCTGTCTCCCGCACCCTGTCCTGTCCTCTATGGAATTAGCAGCCTAGGGCAGAGCTAGGCACTTCTCTCCCTCTCCTCATCTCTCTCTCTCTCTCTCTCTCTCTCTCTCTCTCTCTCTCTCTCTCTCTCTCTCTCTCTCTCTCTCTCTCTCTCTCTCTCTCTCTCTCTCTCTCTCTCTCTCTCTCTCTCTCTCTCTCTCTCTCTCTCTCTCTCTCTCTCTCTCTCTCTCTCTCTCTCTCTCTCTCTCTCTCTCTCTCTCTCTCTCTCTCTCTCTCTCTCTCTCTCTCTCTCTCTCTCTCTCTCTCTCTCTCTCTCACTCACTTTTAGTCTGACTCACATAGGAGTCGTGATGAGTAGTGTTTGGGCTGTATAGGTTATTTAGTGTGTGTGTGTGTGTGTGTGGCATACTCTTGCGGTGAGAGTGTGAACACTTCCCTGATTATACAGTATGTTTGTTATGTAGCCAGAGACATGTCTGGGGACTGATGGTTAGACTGCACGGCAATCAGCCTTAACAACAACACTCACTAGTCTAATAGGACAGGTTTAATAGGACAGGTATAATAGGACAGGTCTAATAGGACCGGTTTAATAGGACTGGTCTAATAGGACAGGTCTAACAGGACTGGTCTAATGGGACAGATTTAATAGGACAGGTATAATAGGACAGGTCTAATAGGACAGGTCTAATAGGACAGGTTTAACAGGACAGGTCTAATAGGACAGGTTTAACAGGATTGGTCTAACAGGACTGGTTTAATAGGACAGGTTTAATAGGACAGGTCTAATAGGACAGGTCTAACAGGACTGGTCTAATAGGACAGGTTGAATAGGACTGGTCTAACAGGACTGGTCTAATAGGACAGATTTAATAGGACTGGTCTCATAGGGCAGGATGAATAGGACAGGTTGAATAGGACTGGTCTAACAGGACTGGTCGAATAGGACAGGTTTAATAGGACTGGTCTAACAGGACTGGTCTAATAGGGCAGGTTGAATAGGACAGGTTGAATAGGACAGGTTGAATATGACTGATCTAATAGGACAGGCTGAATAGGACTGGTCTAATAGGACAGGTTTAATAGGACAGGTTTAGAGGACAGGTTAAAGTGTGGGGGGGTGATAGTGTGGGATGTTTCTCTTGGTTTAGAGGGGGGGTGATAGTGTGGAATGTTTCTCTTGGTTTAGAGGGGGGTAATAAAGTGTGGGATGTTTATCTTGGTTTAGGGGGGGGGTCATAAAGTGTGGGATATGAAATGGGACTGAATGTGAGGATGTATAGAGAACAATATATATTGTTAGAGTGAGTGTGTGAGTGTTAAAGTGAGTGAGTGTTAAAGTGAGTGAGTGAGTGAGTGAGTGAGTGAGTGAGTGAGTGAGTGATTTTTAGAGTGAGTGAGTGATTTTTAGAGTGAGTGAATGAGTGTGTGTGTGTGTGAGTGAGAGAGTGAGTGACTGTTAGAGTGAATGAGTGTGTGAGAGTGAGTGAGTGTGACAGTGAGTGATTTACTAATACCTCTGTACTTCTTCCAGATCCAAACTCATCTGAGATACACACACACACACACACACACACACACACACACACACACACACACACACACACACACACACACACACACACACACACACACACACACACACACACACACACACACACACACACACACACACACACCCGCTTACACACATACAGATGTACTCTCCAGTACTCCCACATACTCTTTCAACCAGCACTATAAATACAGACATGAATCAATGCATAAAGGAGGAATCGAGGACAGTCCATCTCTCCCATCTTATCTACATCCAGGACAGTCCATCTCTCCCATCTTATCTACATCCAGGACAGTCCATCTTTCCCATCTTATCTACATCCAGGACAGTCCATCTCTGGTTTAACTGTTGGCGGGCCTTGACTTTTGACCTCACTGACAAACAGACAGACTGACTGACAGCGCTCCCTCCCCTCTGTGATCATACTGTAGGCTAAGGGACAGCATTCCCTCCCGCAGTGATCAGACAGTAGGCTAAGGGACAGCTCTCCCTCCAGCAGTGATCAGACAGTAGGCTAAGTGACAGCTCTCCCTCCCGCAGTGATCAGACAGTAGACTAAGTGACAGCTCTCCCTCCCGCAGTGATCAGACAGTAGGCTAAGGGACAGCTCTCCCTCCCGCAGTGATCAGACAGTAGGCTAAGGGACAGCTCTCCCTCCCGCAGTGATCAGACAGTAGACTAAGTGACAGCTATCCCTCCCTCTGCGATCAAACAGTAGACTAAGTGACAGCTCTCCCCCTCGCAGTGATCAGACAGTAGGCTAAGTGACAGCTCTCCCTCCCGCAGTGATCAGACAGTAGGCTGAGGGACAGCTCTCCCTCTTCTGTGATCAAACAGTAGGCTAAGTGACAGCTCTCCCTCCCGCAGTGATCAGACAGTAGGCTAAGTGAAAGCTCTCCCTTCCTCTGTGATCAGACAGTAGGCTAAGTGACAGCTCTCCCTCTAATCTGTGATCAGACAGTAGGACAAGTGACAGCTCTCCCTCCAATCTGTGATCAGACAGTAGGCTAAGTGACAGTTCTCCCTCCCTCTGTGATCAGACAGTAGGCTATGTGACAGCTCTCCCTCCTTTTGTGATCAGACAGTAGGCTAAGTGACAGCTCTCCCTCCCTTTGTGATCAGGCAGTAGGCTAAGTGAAAGCTCTCCCTCTAATCTGTGATCAGACAGTAGGACAAGTGACAGCTCTCCCTCCAATCTGTGATCAGACAGTAGGCTAAGTGACAGCTCTCCTGCCAATCTGTGATCAGACATTAGGCTAAGGGACAGCTCTCGCTCCTGCAGTGATCAGACAGTAGCCTGAGGGACAGTTCTCCCTCCCTCTATGCTCAGACAGTAGGCTAAGTGACAGCTCTCCCTCCAATCTGTGATCAAACAGTAGGCCAAGTGACAGCACTCCCTCCCTCTGTGATCAGACAGTAGGCTAACGGACAGCTCTCCCTCCCCCTGTGGTCAGACAATAGGTTAAGTGACAGTTCTCCCTCCAATCTGTGATCAAACAGTAGGCTAAGTGACAGCTCTCCCTCACTCTGTGATGAAACAGTAGGCTAAGTGACAGCTCTCCCTCGCTCTGTGATCAAACAGTAGGCTAGGTGACAGCTCTCCCTCCCGCAGTGATCAGACAGTAGGCTAAGTGACAGCTCTCCCTCCTGCAGTGATCAGACAGTAGGCTAAGTGACAACTCTCCCTCCTCTGTGATCAGACAGTAGGCTAAGGGACAGCTCTCCCTCCCTCTATGATCAGACAGTAGGCCAAGTGACAGCTGTCCCTCCAATCTGTGAGAGCGTCTGCTAAATGACTTAAATGTAAATGTAAATCAAACAGTAGGCTAAGTGACTGCTCTCCCTCCCTCTGTGATCAGACAGTAGGCTAAGTGACAGCTCTCCCTCCTTTTGTGATCAGACAGTAGGCTAAGTGACAACTCTCCCTCCTCTGTGATCAGACAGTAGGCTAAGGGACAGCTCTCCCTCCCTCTATGATCAGACAGTAGGCTAAGTGACAGCTGTCCCTCCAATCTGTGAGAGCGTCTGCTAAATGACTTAAATGTAAATGTAAATCAAACAGTAGGCTAAGTGACAGCTCTCCCTCCCTCTGTGATCAGACAGTAGGCTAAGTGACAACTCTCCCTCCTCTGTGATCAGACAGTAGGCTAAGGGACAGCTCTCCCTCCCTCTATGATCAGACAGTAGGCTAAGTGACAGCTCTCCTGCCAATCTGTGATCAGACATTAGGCTAAGGGACAGCTCTCCTTCCTGCAGTGATCAGACAGTAGCCTGAGGGACAGCCCACCCTCCCTCTGTGGTCAGACAGTAGGCTAAGTGACAGCTCTCCCTCCCTCTGTGGTCAGACAGTAGGCTAAGTGACAGCTCTCCCTCCCTCTGTGATCAGACAGTAGGCTAAGTGACAACTCTCCCTCCTCTGTGATCAGACAGTAGGCTAAGGGACAGCTCTCCCTCGCTATATGATCAGACAGTAGGCTAAGTGACAGCTCTCCCTCTAATCTGTGATCAAACAGTAGGCTAAGTGACAGCTCTCCTGCCAATCTGTGATCAGACATTAGGCTAAGGGACAGCTCTCCCTCCTGCAGTGATCAGACAGTAGCCTGAGGGACAGCTCTCCCTCCCTCTATGATCAGACAGTAGGCTAAGTGACAGCTGTCCCTCCAATCTGTGATCAAACAGTAGGCTAAGTGACAGCTCTCCCTCCTCTGTGATCAAACAGTAGGCTAAGTGACAACTCTCCTCCTCTGTGATCAGACAGTAGGCTAAGGGACAGCTCTCCCTCCCTCTATGATCAGACAGTAGGCTAAGTGACAGCTCTCCATCCTTTTGTGATCAGACAGTAGGCTAAGTGACAACTCTCCCTCCTCTGTGATCAGACAGTAGGCTAAGGGACAGCTCTCCCTCCCTCTGTGATCAGACAGTAGGCTAAAGGACAGCTCTCCCTCCCTCTGTGGTCAGACAGTAGGCTAAGTGACAGCTCTCCCTCCCTCTGTGATCAGACAGTAGGCTAAGTGACAACTCTCCCTCCTCTGTGATCAGATAGTAGCCTGAGGGACAGCTCTCCCTCCCTCTATGATCAGACAGTAGGCTAAGTGACAGCTCTCCCTCCCTCTATGATCAGACAGTAGGCTAAGTGACAGCTCTCCCGCTAATCTGTGATCAAACAGTAGGCTAAGTGACAGCTCTCCCTCCCGCAGTGATCAGACAGTAGGCTAAGTGACAACTCTCCCTCCTCTGTGATCAGACAGTAGGCTATGTGACAACTCTCCCTCCAATCTGTGATCAGACAGTAGGACAAGTGTTACTATTAGTAGTAGTTAGTAGTATAGTAGTAGTTAGTAGTATAGTAGTTATTAGTAGTATAGTAGTAGTTGGTAGTATAATAGTTGTAAGTGGTATAGTATGTGACGGCCCTGAATTTTTCTGAACCGTCTCAGTGCAGCTCCTTCCAATAGGGCGCT
>NW_025749648.1:0-23481 GCF_021184085.1 Oncorhynchus gorbuscha | reverse complement strand
AGGGGAACACTCAGCCAGGGGAACACTCCATCATTTACAGATAGCCAGGGGAACACTCCGACATCATTTACAGATAGCCAGGGGAACACTCCGACATCATTTACAGATAGCCAGGGGAACACTCCGACATCATTTACAGATAGCCAGGGGAACACTCCGACATCATTTACAGATAGCCAGGGGAACACTCCGACATCATTTACAGATAGCCAGGGGAACACTCCGACATCATTTACAGATAGCCAGGGGAACACTCCGACATCATTTACAGATAGCCAGGGGAACACTTCGACATCATTTACAGATAGCCAGGGGAACACTCCGACATCATTTACAGATAGCCAGGGGAACACTCCGACATCATTTACAGATAGCCAGGGGAACCTTCTGTAGCTCAGTTGGTAGAGCATGGTGCTTGTAACGCCAGGGTAGTGGGTTCGATCCCCGGGACCACCCATACGTAGAATGTATGCACACATGACTAAGTCGCTTTGGATAAAAGCGTCTGCTAAATGGCATATATTATTATTATATTATTAACACTCCGACATCAATTACAGATAGCCAGGGGAACACTCCGACATAATTTACAGATAGCCAGGGGAACACTCCATCATTTACAGATAGCCAGGGGAACACTCCGATGACCATGGATGTTCTCTGTTTAGTGAGTCCTCCAGATCAGAGGCAGTAGGGATGACCAGGGATGTTCTCTGTTTAGTGAGTCCTCCAGATCAGAGGCAGTAGGGATGACCAGGGATGTTCTCTGTTTGGTGAGTCCTCCAGATCCAGAGGCAGTAGGGATGACCAGGGATGTTCTGTTTAGTGAGTCCTCCAGATCAGAGGCAGTAGGGATTGCCAGGGATGTTCTCTGTTTAGTGAGTCCTTCAGATCAGAGGCAGTAGGGATGACCAGGGATGTTCTCTGTTTAGTGAGTCCTTCAGATCAGAGGCAGTAGGGATGACCAGGGATGTTCTCTGTTTAGTGAGTCCTTCAGATCAGAGGCAGTAGGGATGAACAGGGATGTTCTCTGTTGGTGAGTCCTTCAGATCCAGAGGCAGTAGGGATGACCAGGGATGTTCTCTGTTTAGTGAGTCCTTCAGATCAGAGGCAGTAGGGATGACCAGGGATGTTCTCTGTTTAGTGAGTCCTTCAGATCAGAGGCAGTAGGGATGACCAGGGATGTTCTCTGTTTAGTGAGTCCTTCAGATCAGAGGCAGTAGGGATGACCAGGGATGTTCTCTGTTTAGTGAGTCCTTCAGATCAGAGGCAGTAGGGATGAACAGGGATGTTCTCTGTTTAGTGAGTCCTTCAGATCAGAGGCAGTAGGGACGACCAGGGATGTTCTCGTGATAAGTGAATTCGACAATGTTCCTGTCCTACTAAGAATTCTAAATGTAATGAGTACTTTTGTGTGTGAAGAATGTTATGGAGTAAAGTACATTAAGTGAAAGTTAATCAAACATACAAAAGTACCAGATACCCCCAAAAAGCAAGTACTTTTTACACCATTGTGTTCTGCAGAGTTGTTGGCAGGAATTCAATGTTCATTTTTCTACCATAAGCCACCTCTGTCATTTAGAGAATTTGGCAGTACGTCCAACAGGCCTCACAACCGCCAGACCAAGGACCTCCACATCTGGCTTCTTCTGCCTGCGGGATCGTCTCAGACCAGCCACCCAGACAGCTGATGAGCCCCCAGTGTTTTCTATCTGTGGGAAAACTCATTATGGCTGTCTGGGCCTACACTCCTGGTAAGTCAGACTATCATGGCTGTGGCCCTGCCCAGTCATGTGAAAAAAATCATCAATTGTTGCATGTTGTGTTTTTATACGTTTGTTCAGTATATAATCAAAAATCTCCCATGTGCTGTGTGTGTCCTTCCTTGGGCTTAATCTCCTAAATATTGTGTCCTGCCTGCAATTAGTGGGCTCCTTCGATGGTGTTTGCTAGAGCTGACTGCTTTTCGTTATGCTGGCTAACAAGTAATAATCTAGCTAAATTTAGCAGGTAGATTCCACTCTACACAAGGTCTAGTATACCTATTAGAATTTATTTCCCAAATTAATTTGGTTATCAAGCTGCTGGCCCTTATTACATAAAGGATTGCAGTTAGAGTGCAGTGTAACTGCAGGATGCTGTGACTATTGCGTCCAAAATAAAGCATGTAAATGCACTTTTACTGCAGTTTCAAAACCGCATTCTTCTTTTGTTGTTGTAAGGGTCAACCCGGCTTGCTAACTAAACAGACGGCTCATCATAGCCCATCACAACGCTGGACTGGCCAACGGAAGCTTGTAGATGTACTCTTTCTCTGTGATCTGGGACAATGATGCCATGCTCAAAAGTCACAATTGAAAGCGCTCAAGTTTAATTTGTGGTCTTGATGGTTGAGAGAGAGGAGCAGAAGTCGGTGTATGTCAAATGAAATGTTTATTGCTCACATACACACGGATAGCAGATGTGATTGGGAGTGTAGACCGACTGCCGCTGTTAAAGACTAACTACGCCACCTGGTAGTGCCGGTCTAGACTGCACCACATCCTTGTAAAGAAGCTAGCTAGCTACATTAGCTGTGCTTAGTTAGCCTAGCCATCTAGCTTGTTGATGTTTGAGGCTATTGAGGATATTTTGGCGTCCTTGTCTACGACAACTCTATTCATATGAAACAACAGCCTACCTGTTGGTTGGATCATTGTAGCCGACTCCTTCTCATTTAGCCAAACCCATGTAATTCAGTCATTTTAATTACATTTTGTATTGATTAGAAATCTAGAAGAAAAACAACTGATTGAGGAGGTGTGTCCAAACTTTGACTGGTTGGTTCAGAATCGCCGTTATAATCATTGACCAGTAAGGAGAATAAGTAAAAACACCTAGTCCTATCTCCATCCATGGCTAATTTAGAAAGGGACAACTTTAGCTGGCTAGCCACCGGAGGACAACAACACAACGAGATGCAACAATTCAAGTTGTTTCTTTCAATGACGTATTGCTCTCAATGCGATTTGATTGGAGTGGGCTTCTCTTGACACTTGTTTTTTGGTGTGCTAGGACCATTCACAGTTGAGCTTGCTCAGGTTAGCTCAATGCTGATTGGCTAATTTCTTATACCTTTTTTATCAAGGGAGGTCAAATGCTCGCTGGCTTCCTTGCTTTCCATTCAATGCTACTAACGGCAACAATATCATACCAGTTTGGAGCAGATAGATGGTTGATACAGAGAGACAGAGGGGCACCGCTTTCACAGAGGGGCACCGTTTCACAGAGGGGCACCGTTTCTGAGGGCACCGTTTTTACCCGCCGGATACTTCTCTTGGCAACCATGAATACATGCAACTGCTCTTTAGTAAACCAAGAGACAATATAACAGTGAAGTAACTAAAGCTTCCTGTGTTTGTCTGGCAGGTGGTTCCTGTTCATGTCCTGTCCAAGATGGAGTACCAGCTGAGTTATGTGGAGTTTTACCAAGACTGTCTGCTGTGGGCCGAGACACTAGTACACTCCACACTACAACACTACTATACCTCGACTACTACACTATTACATTATACTACTAAACAACTACACTACTATACTATACCACGACACTACTACACTATACCACTGCACTGTACTGCTGCATGCATGCCCATGGAAGCTGCTGCACTGTTACGTTATGCTGCTAAACCCAAGCTACGCTGCTATGCCTGTACCGCTGTACTGCCACTGACAGCTACGTTGCTATGCTATGCCATATGCTGCTAGACAGCTACGCTGCTATGCTATGCCACTCATCATATGAAACAGCTACGCTGCTATGCTATGCCACTATGCTGTAAACAGCTACGTTGCTATGCTATGCCACTATGCTGCTGAAATGACTGCGTTGCTATGCCACTGCACTGCTGCACTGTGCCGCTGCACTATGCTGCCTAAGCCTGCACTCATGCCGGCGGACTGCACTGTTACGTTATGCTGCTGAAACAACTACGTTGCTATGCTATGCCACTGCACTGCTGAAACCCTGCACTCTTTATATATTCACTGTTACGTTATGCTGCCTAAAAACAACTACATTACTATACTATACCACTACACTACTAAACTCCTACACTACTATACCTCGACGACTACACTATTACATTATACTACTAAACAACTACATTACTATACTATACCACTACACTATACTACTAAACTACTACTCTACTATACCTCAGACTACTACACTGTTACATTATGCTACTAAACAACTGCACTGCTATGCTATGCCACTGCACTATACTGCTAAGCTACTATGTTACTACACTGCTATGCTACTATAATATAGCTGCTACACTACTATACTCCTACTTTGATATGCTGCTACACCACTACACAAATATACTACCAGACTACTATGTTACTGCACTGCTATACTGCCACAAGAATATGTTACTACAATGCTATACTACTGCACTGCTATGCCACTGCACTGCTATACCACTACTCTGCTATGCTGCCACACTGCTACGCTGATATACTGCTACACTGCTGTACTGCCACACCGCTATACTGCTACACTGCTGCACTGCTATACTACCACGCCACTATACTGCAACAATACTGCACTACTATACTACCATACCACTATACTACTGCACTGCTATACTGCCATGCCACTGTACTGCTACGCTGCTATACTACCATGCCACTATGCTGCGACGCCACTACGCTACTGTACTGCCACACTGCTACACTGCTATGCTACTACACTACTATAATACCACACCGCTATACTGCTACACTACTATACTACCACACTACTATACTGCTACACTGCTATGCTGCCACACCACTATACTGCTACACTACTATACTGCCACACCACTACACCACTATGCCACTACACTGCTATGCTACCACACCACTATACTGCTACACTACTATACTGCCACACTACTATGCTGCTACACTACCATACCACCACATCACTATGCCACTACACTACTATATTACTACATAAATATACTGCTACACTACACTACTACTATATTATTATTATTGTTATATATATTACTGCTATGTTACTACACTACAATATTACTACAATATTACTACACTACTATACCACTACACTACTATGTTACTGCACTACTATGTTACTGCACTACTATGCCACCACACCACTATACCACTACACTACTATGTTGCTACATTAATATACTGCTACACCCCTACACTGCCATATTACTACAATTGTACACTACTATACAGCCACACTACTATATTACTACAATCGTACACTGCTATACTACTACACCACTCTATTACTACAATGGTATATTACTACCTACACCACACTAGTACTACAATAGTACACTACTATACTACTACTACACCGCTATACTACGCTATACTACCGCTATACTACTATACCACTACACTATTACAATAATATACTACTACACTACTATACTAGTACACTGCTATATTACTACACTGCCATACTACACTAATATATTACTACACCACTATACTACTGCACTACTATATTACTACACTACTATACTGTAGTGTGTCGTTCAAAGCTCAATGGTGCGACTGCCTGTACTTCCGGAGAACGTCAACCTTTCACGAACAGCGAGATAGCAAGAAGAAGAAAAATAATGAAAGGGTTGCTTGTCTGTCTCTATTGACTGATAATTATACAATATTTATACACTACACTACTATACTACTACAATAATATGCTGCTACACGACTATACTACTATAATAGCGCACTACTATGCCTCTATATTACTACAATTCTATACTACCACACAAAATATACTGCAATACTATACTACCACACTACTATATTACTAAGCTGCTATACTACTACAATACACTACTATACTACCACACCACTATACTGCTACACTACTATACTACCACACCACTATACTGTGACACTACTACACCACTATACTACTACACTGCTATACTACCGCACCACTATACTGCGCCACTGCTGCGCTAATATGCTGCTATGCTGCTACGCTGCTATACTGCCATGCCACTATGCTGCGAGCACCGCTGCACTACTATGCTGCCGCACTGCTGCGCTTAACATGCTGCTGCGCTGCTATGCTGCCGCGCCGCTGTATGCTGCTGCGCTGCCGTAGCCAACGCGCGCTGCTGTGCTGCCGTACGCTGGTATGCTGCTGCGCTTTCACTATGCTGCTGCACTGCTATGCTGCCACGCCGCTGTGCGCTGCGCTGCTGCACTGCTATGCTGCTGCGCTGCTGTGCTGCCGCCCGCTATGCCACTGCGCTGCTATGCTACCGCACCGCTGCTGCGCTGCTGCATATATGCTGCCACGCCGCTGTGCTGCCGCACCCTGCGCTGCCATGCTGCGCTGCTATGCTGCCACGCCGCCTGTGCTTAACTGCGCTGCTGCGCGCTGCTGTGCTGCTATGTGCCAACGCGCTGCTGCTGCCACTGCCATGCTGCTGCACTGCTATGCTGCCACCGCCGCCGCTATGCTGCTGCGCTGCACTGCTGTTCTGCCACACCCGCCTTTGTATATGCGCTGCTATGCCGCTGCGCCGCATGCCACTGCACTGCTTCTGCCACTTAACATCTGTGCTCTGCTGTGCTGCCGCACTGCTGTGCCACTACACTGCTATACTGCCACACCACTATGCTGCTACACTGCTATGCTGCCGCACTGCTGTGCCGCTGCGCTGCCACACCACGCTATGGCGCTACTGCGCTGCTATACTACCACTATACTGCTACACTTCAGCTGTCTCCTATACAGGTAAGACTTCAGTGAACTCCAGTCAAATCGCAAAACTAAAGACCTGCCAGTGGCTGGGAATGGATGAATAGAAAACACTGAATGTTTTAGCTAAATGTTTTGAATAATTTTCCTCCTCCTCCTTCAGTGGAATACCTCGGTGGTGACTCACTGCTCTCACATGACTGTTTGGTTGTTTACTTTGCTCTGTTGCCACGACTACAGCCATTTATAGGTCTAACTAAAGAATGCACCACAGAGGGGAATGAGAGAGCAGCCCAATAATGTTTCAGCCTCACAGAGTTGGACTTTTCTGTGCTGCTTGATGTTATCTGATGTCTAGAGCTCTGAGAGGTTCATGTTATCTGGAATGTTCTGAGGACACACTGGACAGTTTCATGTTACTGTTTTACAGGAATAGTCAATAATGAGGACACACTTCCTGTGCTACACTGAGCAATGTTTTACAGGTCATAGTCAATAATAGTGGACTGTTACACACTGTGCTACAATGTAGCCTAATGGTAGAACTGTTACACTGTGCTACAATGTAGCCCTAATGGTAGACTGGTACACACTGTGCTACAATGTAGCCTAAAGTAGGCTGTTACACTGTGCTACAATGTAGCCTAATGTAGACTGTTACACACTGTGTGCTGCAATGTGGCCTATTAGTGAACTGTTACACTGTGCTACAATGTGGCCTAATAGTGAACTGTTTACACTGTTAACACAATGTGGCCCAATAGTGGGCTGTTACACACTGTGCTACAATGTAGCCTAATAGTAGCTGTTACACACTGTGCTACAATGTAGCCTAATAGTAGGCTGTTACTGTGCTACAAATGTAGCTAATAGTAGACTGTTACACACTGTGCTACAATGTAGCCTAATAGTAGACTGTTATACACACAGGTCTGATAGTTACCTTGAATATCCCTGAGTAGCCATTATCTATGCTGAACTCTGCATTCCCTTTAAATTATAAGACACTCCCTAAGCAACCCAGCTCACTGAATTATGCTATACTAGACACTCCCTGGGGCAAGGTCATTCTTTAAAAGTAACTTCCTCACCATTTTTAGATAAGCATGCTCTGTTCAAAATGCAGAACCAGAACAGATACAGCCTTGGTTCATCCAGACCTGACTGCCCTCGACCAGCACAAAAACATCCTGTGAGCGGACTGCAATAGCATGTCGAGATAGTCCCATGATATGCAACTGTTCAGGGAAGTCAGGAACCAATACCTGCATGATCCAGTCCAGGAAAACTAAGGCCAGCTTCTTCAGGCAGAAATTTGCATCCTGTGGCTCCAACTCCAAAAGTTCTGGGACACTGCAGAAGTCCATGGAGAACAAGAGCACCTCCTCAGCACCCACTGCACTGAGGCTAGTGCTACGGTCCACCACCGATAAATCCATGATTATCGAAAACTTCAACAAGCATTCCTCAACAGCTGGCCATGCCTTCCGCCTAGCTACTCCAACCTACGACCAAAAGCTCCCCCCCGCAGCTACTCGCCCAAGCCTCTCCAGGTTCTCCTTTATCCAAATCCAGATAGCAGATGTTCTGAAAGAGCTGCCAAAACCTGGCCCAGTACAAATCAGCGGGCTTGACAATCTGGACCCTCTATTTCTGAAACTATCTGCCGCCATTGTCGCAGCCCTATTACCAGCCTGTTCAACCTCTCTTTCATTTCGTCTGAGATCCCCAAGGATTGGAAAGCTGCCGCAGTGATCCCCCTCTTCAAAGGGGAGACACCCTGGACCCAAACTGTTATAGACCTATATCCATCCTGCCCTGCCTATCTAAGGTCTTCGAAAGCCAAGTCAACAAACAGGTCACTGACCATCTCGAATCCCATCGTACCTTCTCCGCTGTGCAATCTGGTTTCCGAGCCAGTCACGGGTGCACCTCAGCCACACTCAAGGTACTAAACTATATCATAACCGCCATCGATAAAAGACAGTACTGTGCAGCAGTCTTCATCGACCTCGCCAAGGCTTTTGACTCTGTAAATCACCATATTCTTATCGGCAGACTCTGTAGCCTCGGTTTTTCTGATAACTGCCTTGCCTGCTTCACCAACTACTTTGCCGACAGAGTTCAGTGTGTCAAATCGGAGGGCATGCTGTCCGGTCCTCTGGCAGTCTCTATGGGGGTGCCACAGGGTTCAATTCCAGGCCGACTCTTTTCTCTGTATATATCAATGATGTTGCTCTTGCTGCGGGCGATTCCCTGATCCACCTCTACGCAGACGACACCATTCTATATACTTCCGGCCCGTCCTTGGACACTGTGCTATCTAACCTCCTTACGAGCTTCAATGCCTCCTTCCGTGGCCTCCAACTGCTCTTAAACGCTAGTAGAACCAAATGCATGCTTTTCAACCGTTCGCTGCCTGCACCCGCACGCCTGACTAGCATCACCACCCTGGATGGTTCCGACCTTGAATATGTGGACATCTATAAGTACCTAGGTGTCTGGCTAGACTGTAAACTCTCCTTCCAGACTCATATCAAACATCTACAATCGAAAATCAAATCTCGAGTCTGCTTTCTATTCCACAAAACAAAGCCTCCTTCACTCACGCCGCAAAACTTACCCTAGTAAAACTGACTATCCTACCGATCCTCGACTTCGGCGATGTCATCTACAAAATGGCTTCCAACACTCTACTCAGCAAACTGGATGCAGTTTATCACAGTGCCATCCGTTTTGTCACTAAAGCACCTTATACCACCCACCACTGCGACCTGTATGCTCTAGTCGGCTGGCCCTCGCTACATATTCGTCGCCAGACCCACTGGCTCCAGGTCATCTACAAGTCCATGCTAGGTAAAGCTCCACCTTATCTCAGTTCACTGGTCACGATGGCAACACCCACCCGTAGCACGCGCTTCAGCAGGTGTATCTCACTGATCATCCCTAAAGCCAACACCTCATTTGGCCGCCTTTCGTTCCAGTTCTCTGCTGCCTGTGACTGGAACGAATTGCAAAAATCGCTGAAGTTGGAGACTTTTATCTCCCTCACCAACTTCAAACATCTGCTATTTGAGCAGCTAACCGATCGCTGCAGCTGTACATAGTCTATCGGTAAATAGCCCACCCATTTTTACCTACCTCATCCCCATACTGTTTTTATTTATTTACTTTTCTGCTCTTTTGCACACCAATACATGACCATCTGATCATTTATCACTCCAGTGTTAATCTGCAAAATTGTAATTATTCGCCTACCTCCTCATGCCTTTTGCACACAATGTATATAGACTCTCTTTTTTTCCTACTGTGTTATTGACTTGTTAATTGTTTACTCCATGTGTAACTCTGTGTTGTCTGTTCACACTGCTATGCTTTATCTTGGCCAGGTCGCAGTTGCAAATGAGAACTTGTTCTCAACTAGCCTACCTGGGTAAATAAAGGTGAAATAAATAAAAAATAAAGGGTCTCCAACCTTTTCTAGCATGAGATACTTAATAAAGAAATTAACATAGCGAGCTACATTTATTTTTTGTTTCTTTCAAACAGGCACATTCTTCTCCTCTGCCCCAGGTCCTTAGTGTACGAGAGATAGTCATGTTTTCTGTCAATATACCTGGTAAAATAAAAATAAATATAAATAAATAAAAAACCTGGTTAATGAACAAATCTAAGTGGGGACGTCAAGATACCAAACACAAATAAAGACAGAGCATTTATCTTGGGCCTGAGCCCTGGTTGGTCGGTTTTACTCTTTGGCCTGAGCCCTGGTTGGTCGGTTTTTACTCTTGGGCTGAGCCCTGGTTGGTTGGTTTGAGTCTTGGGCCTGAGCCCTGGTTGAGGTCGAGTTTACTCTTTGGCCTGAGCCCTGGTTGGTCGGTTTACTCTCTTGGGCCTGAGCCCTGGTTGGTTGGTTTGAGTCTTGGGCCTGAGCCCTGGTTGGTTGGGTTGAGTCGAATGGGAGTCAACCCCAAACGGTCGTTCCACCCTGATTAGAATGAGTGTGAGTTGGTCCTTTGTCGAAGAGCTCCAGACATGACAGAGTGATACCATGCTGTCAGCCAGCACATCCAGCCTAGGTAACTAACACAACTACAGCTGTTGCCGGTCTTGACATTTGTCAGACTGTGATTGTCATGCAAATAACTGCGTGTCTCCTGGTAATGAACATCTCCCGGCTTCCACGCGTAGCCACTGATGCAGACCTAAAAACACTAAGAAATCCATGTAACATAGTCTACACCTTCACAATAAATCCATATAATATAGTCTACACCATCACAATAAATCCATGTAATGGTCTTTCACCATCACAATAAATCCATGCAATATAGTCTACCTACACCATCACAATAAATCCATGTAATATAGTCTACCTACACCTTCACAATAAATCCATGTAATATAGTCTACACCATCACAATAAATCCATGTATATAATATATATCTCCTGGTAATGAACATCTCCCGGCTTCCACGCGTAGCCACTGATGCAGACCTAAAAACACTAAGAAATCCATGTAACATAGTCTACACCTTCACAATAAATCCATGTAACATAGTCTACCTACACCTTCACAATAAATCCATGTAACATAGTCTACACCTACACAATAAATCCATGTAATATAGTCTACACCATCACAATAAATCCATGTAATATAGTCTACCTACACCATCACAATAAATCCATGTAATATAGTCTACCTACACCATCACAATAAATCCATGTAATATAGTCTACCTACACCATCACAATAAATCCATGTAATATAGTCTACACCTTCACAATAAATCCATGTAATATAGCCTACACCATCACAATAAATCCATGTAATATAGTCTACCTACACCATCACAATAAATCCATGTAATATAGTCTACCTACACCATCACAATAAATCCATGTAATATAGCCTCCACCTACACAATAAATCCATGTAATATAGTCTACACCATCACAATAAATCCATGTAATACAGTCTACCTACACCATCACAATAAATCCATGTAATATAGTCTACCTACACCATCACAATAAATCCATGTAATATAGTCTACCTACACCATCACAATAAATCCATGTAATATAGTCTACCTACACCATCACAATAAATCCATGTAATATAGTCTACCTACACCATCACAATAAATCCATGTAATATAGTCTACCTACACCATCACAATAAATCCATGTAATATAGTCTACCTACACCATCACAATAAATCCATGTAATATAGTCTATCTACACCATCACAATAAATCCATGTAATATAGTCTACACCTTCACAATAAATCCATGTAATATAGCCTACACCATCACAATAAATCCATGTTAGTCTACACCTTCACAATAAATCCATGTAATATAGTCTACACCATCACAATAAATCCATGTAATATAGTCTACCTACACCATCACAATAAATCCATGTAATATAGTCCTACACCATCACAATAAATCCATGTAATATAGTCTACCTACACCATCACAATAAATCCATGTAATATAGTCTACACCATCACAATAAATCCATGTAATATAGTCTACCTACACCTTCACAATAAATCCATGTAATATAGTCTACACCTTCACAATAAATCCATGTAATATAGTCTACACCATCACAATAAATCCATGTAATATAGTCTACCTACACCATCACAATAAATCCATGTAATATAGTCTACACCATCACAATAAATCCATGTAATATAGTCTACACCATCACAATAAATCCATGTAATATAGTCTACCTACACCATCACAATAAATCCATGTAATATCTACCTACACCATCACAATAAATCCATGTAATATAGTCCTACACCATCACAATAAATCCATGTAATATAGCCTACACCATCACAATAAATCCATGTAATATAGTCTACACCCATCACAATAAATCCATGTAATATAGTCTACACCTTCACAATAAATCCATGTAATACCATTCACAATAAATCCATGTAATATAGTCTACACCTTCACAATAAATCCATGTAATATAGTCTACACCATCACAATAAATCCATGTAATATAGTCTACCTACACCATCACAATAAATCCATGTAATATAGTCTCCCTACACCATCACAATAAATCCATGTAATATAGTCTACACCATCACAATAAATCCATGTAATATAGTCTACACCATCACAATAAATCCATGTAATATAGTCTACACTTCACAATAAATCCATGTAATATAGTCTACACCATCACAATAAATCCTATAACACTACACCTTCACAATAAATCCATGTAATATAGCCTACACCTTCACAATAAATCCAAACATGCTATGAAGAAAATGTAGTTTATTTCAGAAGAACAGAATTGCATATTCTGAGTTTTCCCTTCGTTCGGCCCCAATCTGGCTATTCCATATGGCTGTGGGCTACACTAGTTCATTTAGTTGTCCTTATGTTAGGTCCTGATCTGGCTATTCCATATGGCTGTGGGCTACACTAGTTCATTTAGTTGTCCTTATGTTAGGTCCTGATCTGGCTATTCCATATGGCTGTGGGCTACACTAGTTCATTTAGTTGTCCTTATGTTAGGTCCTGATCTGGCTATTCCATATGGCTGTGGGCTACACTAGTTCATTTAGTTGTCCTTATGTTAGGTCCTGATCTGGCTATTCCATATGGCTGTGGGCTACACTAGTTCATTTAGTTGTCCTTATGTTAGGTCCTGATCTGGCTATTCCATATGGCTGTGGGCTACACTAGTTCATTTAGTTGTCCTTATGTTAGGTCCTGATCTGGCTATTCCATATGGCTGTGGGCTACACTAGTTCATTTAGTTGTCCTTATGTTAGGTCCTGATCTGGCTATTCCATATGGCTGTGGGCTACACTAGTTCATTTAGCAGACAGGATTTGCTTAGAATTTCTGTGGCATTATTTTATATGATTTTGTAGTAAGAAGAATAGAATTGAACATAGCTGAATTAAAACAGAAATAATATTTTTCCCCATCGATTTCCGAGGGAGCGAGGCGCATCCGGCTGTTCTGTGCTTAGAGGTCAACAGAGAAACTGGTCCTCCGATCGGCTTCATGTGGAGTTATTAATGTAACCTCAGATGTTCTACAAAGGTTGATGTTTTGATTTTTAATACACTCCAAGGCTGCATGATGTGACTCGAATGATGATTTGAAAATGTCGCATGAAAGGCATGAGCTACACTGCTCTGTTCCTTAGGAAGGCTGCATAATGACACCGGATCTTAACCAATTGTGCTATTTTATGTGTTTTTCCGCGTTTGTAACTTATTTTGTACATAATATTTCTGCCACCGTCTGTTATGACCAAGAAGAGTTCTAGTTCCGACAATGCAGTGATAACCAACAAGTAATCTAACTAACAATTCCAAAACTACTGTCTTATACACAGTGTAAGGGGATGAGGAACATGTACATAAGGATATATGAATGAGTGATGGTACAGAGCAGCATACAGTAGATGGTATCGAGTACAGTATATACATATGAGATGAGTGTGTAGACAAAGTAAACAAAGTGGCATAGTTAAAGTGGCTAGTGATACATGTATTATATAAGGATGCAGTCGATGATGTAGAGTACAGTATATACATATGCATATGAGATGAATAATGTAGGGTAAGTAACATTATATAAGCTAGCATTGTTTAAAGCCAGCTGTATAAGGCCCCTCAACCAGCTGTATAAGGCCACTCAACCAGCTGTAGAAGGCCCCTCAACCAGCTGTAAAAGGCCACTCAACCAGCTGTATAAGGCCCCTCAACCAGCTGTATAAGGCCCCTCAACCAGCTGTATAAGGCCCCTCAACCAGCTGTATAAGGCCACTCAACCAGCTGTATAAGGCCAATCAACCAGCTGTGTATAGACCACTCAACCAGCTGCCATAGGCCTTGAATTGTTTATGTCACATGTAAACCAGAAGAAAAGAAAAAATGTTTACTCCCACACACAGTGTCAGCCCTGACATGATTATCTTAGTTTTCTTTATTGTTCAAATCTAATCAAATCCAATTTTATTTGTCACATACACATGGTTAGCAGATGTTGAAAAATGCGGTGTGGCAGTACTTGTGCTTCTAGTTAAAACTTAATGGTGATAACAGCAAGTAATCTAACTAACAATTTCCAGCTTCTGTCTTATGCAGGTGTGTAAGGGGATAGGAATATGTACATAAAGATATATGAATGAGTGATGGTACAGGCAGCATACAGTAGATGGTATCGAGTACAGTATATACATATGAGATGAGTGTGTAGACAAAGTAAACAAGTGGCATAGTTAAAGTGGCTAGTGATACATGTGTTACATAAGGATGCAGTCGATGATGTAGAGTACAGTATATACATATGCATATGAGATGAATAATGTAGGGTAAGTAACATTATATAAGGTAGCATTGTTTAAAGTGGCTAGTGATATATTTACATCATTTCCCATCAATTCCCCATTATTAAAATGGCTGGAGTTGGGTCAGTGTCAATGACAGTGTGTTGGCAGCAACCACTCAATGTTAGTGGTGGCTATTTAACAGTCTGATGGCCTTGAGATAGAAGCTGTTTTCAGTCTCTCGGTCCCAGCTTTGATGCACCTGTACTGACCTCGCCTTCTGGATGATAGCGGGGTGAACAGGCAGTGGTTCGGGTGGTTGATGTCCTTGATGATCTTTATGGCCTTCCTGTAACAACGGGTGGTGTAGGTGTCCTGGAGGGCAGGTAGTTTGCCCCCGGTGATGCGTTGTGCAGTCCTCACTACCCTCTGGAGAGCCTTACGGTTGAGGCGGAGCAGTTGCCCTACCAGGCGGTGATACAGCCCGCCAGGATGCTCTCGGTGTGCATCTGTAGAAGTTTGTGATGCTTTTGGTGACAAGCCGAATTTCTTCAGCCTCCTGAGGTTGAATAGGCGCTGCTGCGCCTTCTTCACGGCAGCTGTCAGTGTGAGTGGACCAATTCAGTTTGTCTGTGATGTGTATGCCGAGGAACTTAAAACTAGCTACCCTCTCACTACTGTTCCATCGATGTGGATAGGGGGTGTTCCCTCTGCTGTTTCCTGAAGTCCACAATCATCTCCTTAGTTTTGTTGACGTTGAGTGTGAGTTATTTTCCTGACACCACACTCCAAGGCCCTCACCTCCTCCCTGTAGGCCGTCTGGCGTCGTTGTTGGTAATCAAGCCTACCACTGTTGTGTCGTCCATGCAAACTTGATGATTGAGTTGGAGCGTGCGTGGCCACGCCGTGGGTGAGCAGGGAGTACAGGAGAGGCTCAGAACGCACCCCTTGTGGGGCCCCGTGTTGAGGATCAGCGGGGAGATGTTGTGCCTACCTCACCACCCTGGGGGCCCCGTCAGGAAGTCAGTACCCAGTTGCACAGGGCGGGAGGTCGAGGCCCAGGGTCTCGAGGCTTGATGGCAAGACTTGGAGGGTACTATGGTGTTGAATGCCGAGGCTGTAGTCGATGAACAGCATTCTCACTAGGTATTCCTCTTGTCCAGGTGGGTTAGGGCAGTGTGCGGTGTGGTTATGGTGCATCGTCTGTGGACCTATTTGGGCGGTAAAGCAAATTGGAGTGGGTCTAGGGTGTCAGGTAGGGTGGAGGTGATATGGTCCTTGACTAGTCTCTCAAGCCTCATGATAGGCGGAGGTAGGTGCCTCACGGGGCGGTGATGATTTAGCTCAGGTATGCTTTCTTGGGAACAGGGTAGTGGTGGCCTCTTGAAGTATGTGGGAACAGCAGACTGGTATAGGGATTGATTGAATATGTCCGTAAACACACCGGCCAGCTGGTCTGCGCATGCTCTGAGGGCGCGGCTGGGGATGCCGTCTGGGCCTGCAGCCTTGCGAGGGTTAACACGTTTAAATGTCTTACTCACCTCGGCTGCAGTGGAGGAGAGACCGCATGTTTCCGTTGCAGGCCGTGTCAGTGGCACTGTATTGTCCTCAAAGCGGGCAAAAAAGCTATTTAGTCTGCCTGGGAACAAGACATCCTGGTCCGTGACTGGGCTGGGTTCCTTCTTGTAGTCCGTGATTGACTGTAGACCCTGCCACATGCCTCTTGTGTCTGAGCCATTGAATTGAGATTCCACTTTGTCTCTGTACTGACGCTTAGCTTGTTTGGTTAGGTCAGGGTGTGACGAGGGTGGTATGTGTGTTTTTGTCTTATCTAGGTTTTTTTGTATATCTATGGGATTTTGGTTTGTCTAGGTAAATGTCGGTCTATAGTGGCCTGAATTGGTTCCCAATCAGAGGCAGCTGTTTATCGTTGTCTCTGATTGGGGATCCTATTTAGGTTGCCATTTTCCATTTTCGTTTTGTGGGTTATTGTCTATGTGTAGTTGCATGGCAGCACTAGCTGTTCCTAGCTTTACGTTAGTTTGTTTAAGTGGCCTTTGTTAAATAAAAGAAGAATGTATTCCAATCACGCTGCGCCTTGGTTTCCTCGTTACGACGAATGAGACACGTACAAAGCTCTCCCTCTCCCTCCATTTGGCAAATCTGACCATAATTATATCCTCCTGATTCCTGCTTACAAGCAAAAACTAAAGCAGGAAGTACCAGTGACTCGCCCAATATGGAAGTGGTCAGATGACGCGGATGGTACACTACAGGACAGTTTTGCCAGCACAGACAGGAATATGTGGCATTGAGGAGTATACCAAATCAGTTGCCGGCTTCATCAATAAGTCAAAACAAATACAATTTTATTAGACATGTGAAATGCTTACTTACGAGCCCCTAACCAACAATGCAGTTGAATAAGAAATAAAAGTAACAAGTAATTAAAGAGGAGCAGTAAAATAACAATAGCGAGACTATATACTGTGCGATCACGCTCTCCGTAGCCGATGTGAGTAAGTACCAGGCGGTGTCAGAGGAAGGCCCTAAAAATTGCCAAAGACTCCAGCCACCTTAGTCATAGACTGTTCTCTCTGCTACCACACGGCAGAGTGGTACCGGAGTGCCAAGTCTAGGTCCAAAAGGCTTCTTAACAGCTTCTAGCCATAAGACTCCTGAACAGCTAATGGCTACCCAGACTATTTGCATTGACTCCCCCCTACCTACATGTACATATTACCTCAATTACCTCAACTAACCTGTACCCCCCGCTCATTGACTCGGTACCATAACACCCTGTATATAGCCTCCACATTGACTCTGTACCGTAATACCCTGTATATAGCCTCCACATTGACTCTGTACCGTAATACCCTGTATATAGCCTCCACATTGACTCTGTACCGTAATACCCTGTATATAGCCTCCACATTGACTCTGTACCGTAATACCCTGTATATAGCCTCCACATTGACTCTGTACCGTAATACCCTGTATATAGCCTCCACATTGACTCTGTACCGGTACCCCCTGTATATAGCCTCCACATTGACTCTGTACCGGTACCCCCTGTATATAGCCTCCACATTGACTCTGTACCGTAATACCCTGTATATAGCCTCCACATTGACTTTGTACCGTAATACCCTGCATATAGCCTCCACATTTAATCGGTACCGTAACACCCTGTATATAGCCTCCACATTTAATCGGTACCGTAATACCCTGCATATAGCCTCCACATTTAATCGGTACCGTAACACCCTGTATATAGCCTCCACATTTAATCGGTACCGTAATACCCTGCATATAGCCTCCACATTTAATCGGTACCGTAACACCCTGTATATAGCCTCCACATTGACTCTGTACCGTAATACCCTGTATATAGCCTCCACATTGACTCTGTACCGGTACCCCCTGTATATAGCCTCCACATTGACTCTGTACCGTAACACCCTGTATATAGCCTCCACATTTAATCGGTACCGTAACACCCTGTATATAGCCTCCACATTGACTCTGTACCGTAACGCCCTGTATATAGCCTCCACATTGACTCTGTACCAGTACCCCCTGTATATAGCCTCCACATTTAATCGGTACCGTAACACCCTGTATATAGCCTCCACATTGACTCTGTACCGGTACACCCTGTATATAGCCTCCACATTGACTCTGTACCGTAACGCCCTGTATATAGCCTCCACATTGACTCTGTACCGTAACACCCTGTATATAACCTCCACATTTAATCGGTACCGTAACACCCTGTATATAGTCTCCACATTGACTCTGTACCGTAACACCCTGTATATAGCCTCCACATTGACTCTGTACCGTAACACCCTATATATAGCCTCCACATTTAATCGGTACCGTAACACCCTGTATATAGCCTCCACATTGACTCTGTACCGTAACACCCTGTATATAGCCTCCACATTTAATCGGTACCGTAACACCCTGTATATAGCCTCCACATTTAATCGGTACCGTAACACCCTGTATATAGCCTCCACATTTAATCGGTACCGTAACACCCTGTATATAGCCTCCATATTGACTCTGTACCGTAACACCCTATATATAGCCTCCACATTGACTCTGTACCGTAATACCCTGTATATAGCCTCCACATTGACTCTGTACCGTAATACCCTGTATATAGCCTCCACATTTAATCGGTACCGTAACACCCTGTATATAGCCTCCACATTTAATCGGTACTGTAACACCCTGTATATATCCTCCACATTGACTCTGTACTGGTACCCCCTGTATATAGCCTCCACATTGACTCTGTACTGGTACCCCCTGTATATAGCCTCCACATTGACTCTGTACCGTAACACCCTGTATATAGCCTCCACATTGACTCTGTACCGTAACACCCTGTATATAGCCTCCACATTGACTCTGTACCGTAACACCCTGTATATAGCCTCCACATTGACTCTGTACCGTAACACCCTGTATATAGCCTCCACATTGACTCTGTACCGTAACACCCTGTATATAGCCTCCACATTTAATCGGTACCGTAACACCCTGTATATAGCCTCCACATTTAATCGGTACTGTAATACCCTGTATATAGCCTCCACATTGACTCTGTACCGTAATACCCTGTATATAGCCTCGTTATTATTATTTTATTGTTGCTCTTTGATTTTTTTTACTTTAGTTTATTTAGTCAATATGTTATTAAGTCTTATTTTTCTTAAATGCATTGTTGGTTAAGGGCTTGTAAGTAATTATTTCACGGTTGTTGTATTTGGCACTTGTGACAAATACAATTTGATTTTATCGGTCTCTCGTTCACAATTTATCAAAGCACTTGATAATATTCTCACCCATCAGACTATTCTCAATCTAACCAGTTGTTTACATATTAATAAACAGGGCCTTCAGGAAGTATTCACACCCTTGACTTTTTTCCACATTTTGTTGTTGTTACAGCCTGATTTGAACATGGATTAAATTGAGATGTTGTGTCACTGGACTACACACAATACCCCATAATGTAAAAGTGGAATTATGTTTTCCAAAATGTTTACAAATGAATGAATTAAAGAAACGCTGAAATGTCTTGAGTAAATAAGTATTCAACCCCTTTGTTATGGCAAGCCTAAATAAGTTCAGAAGTAAAAATGTGCTTAACAATTCACACATGAAGTTGCATGGACTCAGTCTGTGTGCAATAATAGTGTTTAACCTGATTTTTAAATGACTACCTCATCTCTGTACCCCACACATACAATTATCTGTAAGGTCCCTCAGTTGAGCAGTGAATTTCAAACAGATTCAACCACAAAGACCAGGGAGGTTTTCCACTGCCTTGTAAAGGGCACCTATTGGTAGATGGGTAATACAACAAGCAGACATTGAACATCCTTTGAGCATAGTGAAGTTATTAATTACACTTTGGATGGTGTATCAATACACCCAGTCAGTCACTACAAAGATACAGGCGTCCTTCCTAACTCAGTTGCTGAAGAGGAAGGAAACCTGGCCAACCTGAGGCGCCATGAGAGGATTCACTCTGGAGCCAAGCCGTTCCACTGCTCTGTGTGTGGCTACAGCTGTAACCAGAGTATGAACCTGAAGAGACACATGCTGAGACACACGGGGGAGAAGCCGTATGGCTGTGCTGAGTGTGACTACACTACGGGACACTGGGACAACTACAAACGCCATCAGAGGAAACACGGACACAACACACACAGCTGGGACAAACACACACACCAGGACACTACAGCAGACAGCAACACACAGCACTGAGACACACACACACACACTCCACTGAAACATACACACACCACTGAGACACACACACACACAGCACTGAGACACACACACACACACTCCACTGAGACACACACACACACACACACTCCACTGAGACACACACACACACACACCACTGAGACACACGCGACACACACTCCACTGAGACACACACACACTCCACTGAGACACACACTCCACTGAGACACACACACCACTGAGACACACGAACCACTGAGACACACACACACACTCCACTGAGACACACACACACACTCCACTGAGACACACACACACACTCCACTGAGACACACACACACACTCCACTGAGACACACACACCACTGAGACACACACACCACTGAGACACACACACACACTCCACTGAGACACACACACCACTGAGACACACGAACCACTGAGACACACACACACACTCCACTGAGACACACACACACACTCCACTGAGACACACACACCACTGAGACACACACACCACTGAGACACACACACACACAGCACTGAGACACACACACACACTCCACTGAGACACACACACCACTGAGACACACACACCACTGAGACACACACACACACTCCACTGAGACACACACACCACTGAGACACACACACACACTCCACTGAGACACACACACCACTGAGACACACGAACCACTGAGACACACACACACACTCCACTGAGACACACACACACACTCCACTGAGACACACACACCACTGAGACACACACACCACTGAGACACACACACACACAGCACTGAGACACACAGCACTGAGACACACACACATATACGTAGAATGTATGCACACATGACTGTAAGTCGCTTTGGATAAAAGCGTCTGCTAAATGGCATATGTTATGTTATATGTTATAAACCTCTAAGGGATTTCACCATGAGGCCAATGGTGGCTTTAAAACAGTTACAGAGTTTAATGGCTGTGATTGGGAAAACTGAGGATGGATCAACAACATTGTAGTTACTCCACAATACTAACCTAAATGACAGGGAAAAGAAGGAAGTCTGTAAAAATATTCAAAAACTCTTCAATGATGTCACCATTGCCCTTTGATTCTAAGCAATGTTATGCTGCTATTTTTATTGACTTGGCCAAAGCTTTGATACGGTAGACCATTCCATTGTTGTGGGCCGGCTAATTAGTATTGGTGTCTCTGAGGGGTCTTTGGCCTGGTTTGCTAACTACCTCTCTCAAAGAGTGCAGTGTATAATGTCGGGAACATTTGCTGTCTCAGCCACTGCATGTCACCAAGGTTGTACCCCAAGGCACGATTCTAGGCCCCACGCTCTTCTCAATTTACATCAACAACATAGCTCAGGCAGTAGGAAGCGCTCTCATCCATTTATATGCAGATGATACAGTCTTATACTCAGCTGGCCCCTCCCCGGATTTTGTGTTAAATTCTCTACAACAAAGCTTTCTTAGTGTCCAACAAGCTTTCTCTGGCCTTAACCTTGTCCTGAACACCTCCAAAACAAAGGTTGTGTGGTTCGGTAAGAAGAACTCCCTCTCCCCACAGGTGTGATTACTACCTCTGAGGGTTCGCTGCAGCTAGCGACTGGAGACGAGCTGCAACAAACACTAAAACTGGACAGTTTTTATCTTGATTTCTTCATTCAAAGGCTCAATCATGGACACTCTTACTGACAGTTGTGGCAGCTTTGTGTGATGTATTGTTTGTCTCTACCTTCTTGCCCTTTGTGCTGTTTGTACCATGTTTTGTGCTGCTGCCATGTTGTGTTGCTACCATGCTATGTTGTTCTCTTAGGTCTCTCTTTATGTAGTGTTGTGGTGTCTCTCTTGTTGTGATGTGTGTTTTATCCTATATTTTTATTTAATTTACTTACATTTTTTATCCCAGCCCCCATCCCGGCAGGAGGCCTTTTGCCTTTTGGTAGGCCGTCATTGTAAATAAGAATTTGTTCTTAACTGACTTGCCTAGTTAAATAAAGGTTAAATAAAATACAAAAATAAAACATGCATCCTGTTTGGCACAAAAAAATGTGGCAATGCAATTAACTTTTTCTCCTGAATACAAAGTGTTATGTTTGGGGTAAGTCCAATACTGAGTACCACTCTCCAATACAACACTTTACTGAGTTCCACTCTTCAATACAACACATTACTGAGTACCACTCTCCAATACAATACAACACATTACTGAGTACCACTCTTCAATATAACACATTACTGAGTACCACTCTCCAATACAATACATTACTGAGTACCACTCTTCAATACAACACATTACTGAGTACCACTCTCCAATACAACACATTACTGAGTACCACTCTCCAATACAACACATTACTGAGTACCACTCTCCAATACAACACATTACTGAGTACCACTCTCCAATACAACACATTACTGAGTACCACTCTCCAATACAACACATTACTGAGTACCACTCTCCAACTACAACCACATTACATGCAGTGCCATCTCTCCAATACAACACATTACTGAGTACCACTCTCCAATACAACCCATTACTGAGGTACCACTCTCCAATACAACACATTACTGAGTACCACTCTCCAATACAACACATTACTGAGTACCACTCTCCAT
>NW_025749647.1:20000-23493 GCF_021184085.1 Oncorhynchus gorbuscha | reverse complement strand
ATGGATTCGAACCAGGGACTGTAGTAGAACACATGGATTCGAACCAGGGACTGTAGTAGAACACATGGATTCGAACCAGGGACTGTAGTAGAACACATGGATTCGAACCAGGGACTGTAGTAGAACACATGGATTCGAACCAGGGACTGTAGTAGAACACATGGGAAACACTGCTTCGTTTCTTTGTTTGATTCTACCAGAGTTGGTTCCTTCTTCAGGACCTTGTGGTAAACAGACCAGCCGTAAGACACCGTGGCCTTTGTCGAAGTCACCAAATCACTGACCAAATAAAGTCCAGAAGAATGTGCCGTATCTAAACTGGGTCAGTGTTGTCTTTCTTACTCTGTGCCTGGAGAAGTGAAGTCCACCTAGTTAGAATCAGTGTTGTCTTTCTTACTCTGTGCCTGGAGAAGTGAAGTCCACCTAGTTAGAATCAGTGTTGTCTTTCTTACTCTGTGCCTGGAGAAGTGAAGTCCACCTAGTTAGAATCAGTGTTGTCTTTCTTACTCTGTGCCTGGAGAAGTGAAGTCCACCTAGTTAGAATCAGTGTTGTCTTTCTTACTCTGTGACTGTTTTCACATAATCAGTGGCTCTGTGATTCACTCTATAAATCATTACTGTTTCCAAACTGCTGTCACGTAGGGGAGGGCCTGTGTGTGTGTGTGTGTGTGTGTGTGTGTGTGTGTGTGTGTGTGTGTGTGTGTGTGTGTGTGTGTGTGTGTGTGTGTGTGTGTGTGTGTGTGTGTGTGTGTGTGTGTGTGTGTGTGTGTGTGTGTGTGTTTTTGGAATCTGCCCTGACCTGGCCCAAACACATCTGGGAGATAGATCCACAGTCAGCCAACAGTGTGTGCCGCGCCAATATTCTTCCCCATTCAGTTCTCCTGTGATTCAAGTGAAGAGCTCTCTAGTGATGAAGGCTCCCAAAAGAAAATGTGAAGAACTGGGTTGAATATTGGACTGTGATCTCTGATATGTGGTGGGTGAAACTGACACATTCTGAGCCAAAATGTCAGCCATCTGTGCTGGTATCCATTCACATCCACCACAGCATGTTATTAAATCAAATAGATGTTTATTTTCCATATGCTTCATGAGCAGCAGATGAAGACTAACAGTGAAATGCATAATTACAGGCCGTTCCCAACAACGCAGAGAGAAAGACAACAGATCAATTATAGAAAAGTAATAACGTTTAAAAAATACACAATGAGTAACAATAACATGGCTACATACAGGAAGTACCAGGTAGCAACATGGCTATATACAGGAAGTACCAGGTAATAACATGGCTATATACAGGAAGTACCAGGTAATAACATGGCTATATACAGGAAGTACCAGGTAATACCATGGCTATATACAGGAAGTACCAGGTAATAACATGGCTATATACAGGGAGGTAATAACATGGCTATATACAGGGAGGTAATAACATGGCTATATACAGGGAGTACCAGGTAATAACATGGCTATATACAGGAAGTACCAGGTAATAACATGGCTATATACAGGAAGTACCAGGTAATAACATGGCTATATACAGGGAGTACCAGGTAATAACGTGGCTATATACAGGAAGTACCAGGTAATAACATGGCTATATACAGGAAGTACCAGGTAATAACGTGGCTATACACAGGAAGTACCAGGTAATAACATGGCTACATACAGGAAGTACCAGGTAATAACATGGCTACATACAGGAAGTACCAGGTAGCAACATGGCTATATACAGGAAGTACCAGGTAATAACGTGGCTATATACAGGAAGTACAAGGTAATAACATGGCTATATACAGGAAGTACCAGGTAATAACATGGCTATATACAGGGAGGTAATAACATGGCTATATACAGGGAGGTAATAACATGGCTATATACAGGGAGTACCAGGTAATAACATGGCTATATACAGGAAGTACCAGGTAATAACATGGCTATATACAGGAAGTACCAGGTAATAACATGGCTATATACAGGGAGTACCAGGTAATAACGTGGCTATATACAGGAAGTACCAGGTAATAACATGGCTATATACAGGAAGTACCAGGTAATAACGTGGCTATACACAGGAAGTACCAGGTAATAACATGGCTACATACAGGAAGTACCTGGTAATAACATGGCTACATACAGGAAGTACCAGGTAGCAACATGGCTATATACAGGAAGTACCAGGTAATAACGTGGCTATATACAGGAAGTACCAGGTAATAACATGGCTATATACAGGAAGTACCAGGTAATAACATGGCTATATACAGGGAGTACCAGGTAATAACATGGCAATATACAGGAAGTACCAGGTAATAACATGGTTATATACAGGAAGTACCAGGTAATAACATGGTTATATACAGGAAGTACCAGGTAATAACACTCAATAATAACGTTTAAAAAAATACACAATGAGTAACAATAACATGGCTACATACAGGAAGTACCAGGTAATAACATGGCTATATACAGGAAGTACCAGGTAATAACATGGCTACATACAGGAAGTACCAGGTAATAACATGGCTATATACAGGAAGTACCAGGTAATACCATGGCTATATACAGGAAGTACCAGGTAATAACATGGCTATATACAGGAAGTACCAGGTAATACCATGGCTATATACAGGAAGTACCAGGTAATAACATGGCTACATACAGGAAGTACCAGGTAATAACATGGCTATATACAGGAAGTACCAGGTAATAACATGGCTATATACAGGAAGTACCAGTACCGAGTCAATGTGCAGGGGTACGAGGTAATTGAGGTAGATATGTACATATAACTAAAAATAAAGTGACTAAGCAACAGCATAGATAATAAGCGTATGTGATGAGTCAAAAATGGGTCCGTGTAGATAGTTAAATAGTTTACCAGTAGCTTCCCGGACCAACTATTCAGCAGTCTTATGGTTTGGATGTAGAAGCTGTTCAGGGTCCTGTTGCCTTCTTCTGACACCGTCTGGTATAGAGGTCCTGGATGGCAGGGAGCTTGGCCCCTGTGATGTACTGGGCCGTAGCACTACCCTCTGTAGCGCCTTGTGGTCAGAGGCCGAGCAATTGCCGTACCAGGCGGTGATGCAACCAGTCAGGATGCTCTCGATGGTGCAGCTGTAGAACATTTTGAGGATCTGAGGGCCCATGTCGAATCTTTTCAGCCTCCTGAGGGGGAATAGGCATTGTTGTGCCCTCTTCAAGACTGTGTTGGTGTGTTTGGAACATGATAGATCCTCAATGACACCGAAGAACTTGAAGCTCTTGACCCGCTCCACTTCAGCCTCGTCGACGTCCGTTTCCTGTAAGTCCACGATCAACTCCTTTGTCTTTGGCAGTACACTCATCGTCGTCGTGATCAGGCCTACCGCCGTCGGATCGTCAGCAAACTTGATGATGGCGTTGAAGGAGAGGTTGTCGTCCTGGCAGTACACTCATCGTCGTCGTGATCAGGCCTACCGCCGTCGGATCGTCAGCAAACTTGATGATGGCG
>NW_025749647.1:0-12500 GCF_021184085.1 Oncorhynchus gorbuscha | reverse complement strand
AATAGAGGAATGTAGAGGAGACTATGGGAGAGTAGAGGAAGGTAGAGGAGAGGAGACTAGAGGAGTGTGGTGGAGTATATAGGAGACTAGAGGATATGAGAGGAGTGTAGAGGAGTGTAGAGGAGTGTAGATGAGACTAGGGGAGTATAGAGGAGTATGCTCTCAGCAGGGTACTGATATGATCTGATGCAGAATGGGCTCTCAGCAGGGTACTGATATGGACTGATGCAGAGCGGGCTCTCAGCAGGGTACTGATATGATCTGATGCAGAATGGGCTCTCAGCAGGGTACTGATATGGACTGATGCAGAGCGGGCTCTCAGCAGGGTACTGATATGATCTGATGCAGAATGGGCTCTCAGCAGGGTACTGATATGGACTGATGCAGAATGGGCTCTCAGCAGGGTACTGATATGGACTGATGCAGAGCGGGCTCTCAGCAGGGTACTGATATGGACTGATGCAGAATGGGCTCTCAGCAGGGTACTGATATGGACTGATGCAGAGCGGGCTCTCAGCAGGGTACTGATATGGACTGATGCAGTACGGGCTCTCAGCAGGGTACTGATATGGACTGATGTAGTACGGGCTCTCAGCAGGTTACTGATATGGACTGATACAGTACGGGCTCTCAGCAGGGTACTGATATGGACTGATGTAGTACGGGCTCTCAGCAGGGTACTGATATGATCTGATGCAGTACGGGCTCTCAGCAGGGTACTGATATGCGTGCGTGCGTGCGTGCGTGTGTGCGTGCGTGCGTGTGTGTGTGTGTGTGCGTGTGTGTGTGTGTGTGTGTGTGTGTTAGAGATACTGTCATATTCACCTTCAACACACCAACGTAGACCACAGCTACACTACATCGGTGTGTTTTAATGTGACAATCTGCCAGACGTACTTTTAAAGAATCTACGGGTATATATCATTATTGGAATGTCCCAAAGAAATGGTTGTACAAATTGCAGATAGCCCCTTTAACCCAGCAACATAGCTGTGGTCCAAGTCAACCATGGCTTTATGGTTCTCCCCCTGAGAGGGAAGCTCACCCAGGCAACAGGCTTAAGAAAATATCACGTGTCTCCAATTGTGATGAAGAAAACAAGGAGGAGAGAGACAGAGAGAAAGAGGGAGAGAGATAGCGAGAAAGAGGGAGGGAGGGTTAGAGGGGAAGGGAGAGAGAGAGAGAGGGTTAGAGGGGTAGGGAGAGAGAGAGGGTTAGAGGGGAAGGGAGAGAGAGAGAGAGGGTTAGAGGGGTAGGGAGAGAGAGAGGGTTAGAGGGGAAGTGAGAGAGAGAGGGGTAGAGGGGTAGGGAAAGAGAGAGAGAGGGTTAGAGGGGAAGGGAGAGAGAGGGTTAGAGGGGAAGGGAGAGAGAGAGAGAGAGGGTTAGAGGGGAAGGGAGAGAGAGAGAGGGTTAGAGGGGAAGGGAGACAGAGAGAGAGGGTTAGAGGGGACGAGAGAGAGAGAGGGTTAGAGGGGAAGGGAGAGAGAGAGAGAGGGTTAGAGGGGAAGGGAGACAGAGAGAGAGGGTTAGAGGGAAAGGGAGAGAGAGAGGGTTAGAGGGGAAGGGAGAGAGAGAGAGGGTTAGAGGGGAAGGGAGACAGAGAGAGAGGGTTAGAGGGGAAGGGAGAGAGAGAGAGGGTTAGAGGGGAAGGGAGAGAGAGAGGGTTAGAGGGGAAGGGAGAGAGAGAGAGGGTTAGAGGGGAAGGGAGAGAGAGAGAGAGGGTTAGAGGGGAAGGGAGAGAGAGAGAGGGTTAGAGGGGAAGGGAGAGAGAAAGAGGGTTAGAGGGAAAGGGAGAGAGAGAGAGAGGGTTAGAGGGGAAGGGAGAGAGAGGGGTTAGAGGGGTAGGGAGAGAGAGAGAGAGGGTTAGAGGGGAAGGGAGAGAGAGAGGGTTAGAGGGGTAGGGAGAGAGAGAGAGGGTTAGAGGGGAAGGGAGAGAGAGAGAGAGAGGGTTAGAGGGGAAGGGAGAGAGAGAGGGTTAGAGGGGGGAAGGGAGAGAGAGAGGGTTAGAGGGGTAGGGAGAGAGAGAGAGGGTTAGAGGGGAAGGGAGAGAGAGAGAGAGAGGGTTAGAGGGGAAGGGAGACAGAGAGAGAGGGTTAGAGGGGAAGGGAGAGAGAGAGAGGCAGAGAGAGATAGAGGGAGACCTGAAGAGAGAGATAGAGGGGAGGGAGATAGAGAGATAGAGAGAGCATATTTATGCTTATTTATTTTTATCTTGTGTCCTTTAACTATTTGTACGTTGTGTATATATATATATATATATATAATACCCATACGTAGAATGTATGCACACATGACTGTAAGTCGCTTTGGATAAAAGCGTCTGCTAAATGGCATATATTATATTATTATATTATTATTATTATATATTATATTATTATTATTATTATATTATATTATATGACATTTGTAATGATGAGATCTGTATATATATATATAATATGACATTTGTAATGTCTTTACTGTTTTTAAACTTCTGTATGTGTAATGTTTACTGTTAATTTTTGTTGTTTTTCACTTTATATATTCACTTTGTATGTTGTCTACCTCACTTGCTTTGGCAATGTTAACACATGTTTCCCATGCCAATAAAGCCCTTGAATTGAATTGAATTGAATTGAATTGAGAGAGAGAGAGAGGGTTAGAGGGGAAGGGAGAGAGAGGGGGTTAGAGGAGAAGGGAGAGAGAGAGAGAGGGTTAGAGGGGAAGGGAGAGAGAGAGAGGCAGAGAGAGATAGAGGGAGACCTGAAGAGAGAGATAGAGGGGAGGGAGATAGAGAGATAGAGAGAGAGAGATGGAGACCTGGAGTGAGAGAGAGAGAAAGATAGAGGGAGATAGAGAGAGATAGAGGGAGAGAGAGATAGATCTCTCTCTCTCTCTCTCTCTCTCTCTCTCTCTCTCTCTCTCTCTCTCTGTGTCTCTCTCTCTCTCTCTCTCTCTCTCTCTCTCTCTCTCTGTCTCTCTCTCTCCTCTCTCTCTCTCTCTCTCTCTGTCTTTCTGTCTCTCTATCTCTGTCTCTCTATCCCTCCCTCCCTCTCTCTCTCTCTCTCTCTCTCTCTCTCTCTCTCTCTCTCTCTCTCTCTCTCTCTCTCTCTCTCTCTCTCTCTCTCTCTCTCTCTCTCTCGCGGTTTTGCTGCTGTCCAATTCTTAACTCAGTCTGATGGAATAATTTTCTTTTGTTCCAGTATCTTGGGAGACATTAATCCCCAGCGTGTCAGAATATCTGTGAAACCAGGATAATAATGACGGTAGATTGTCGGGTAAAAAGGCCCCATTATTTCCTCCTCTCTAACATGTCGGTCGATCTGTTAAACCAGACTCCGTTCCCATGAAGATCTGGAACAAACCTTCTGGACACTAAACTGCAGGAGACGTCCAACTTTCGTCAAGGAGGTTCAAATCTGCTGTTGGTTCAGATCAGATCCTACAAAGGTATTTGACTATAAGATATACAACTATAAAGTGGAAATGACAACGTCTTCTCAGTCAACTTACCTGGTAAAAATAACGGGTAAAATTAAATTAAACATTTTAAAAATGACTGTAGGACACTTCCCCCAGAGACAGTAGGTTCCATCCCAACTGCTGCCCTCTATAACCCCCTATAACCCCCTATAACCCTCTATAACCCCCTATACCCCTCTATAACCCTCTATAACCCTCTATAACCCTCTATTACCCTCAATAACCCTCTATAACCCTCTATAACCCTCTATAACCCTCTATAACCCTCTATAACCCCCTATAACCCCCTATAACCCTCTATAACCCTCTATAACCCTCTATAACCCTCTATAACCCTCAATAACCCTCTATAACCCTCTATAACCCTCTATAACCCCCTATACCCCTCTATAACCCCCTATAACCCCCTATACCCCTCTATAACCCCCTATACCCCTCTATAACCCCCTATAACCCTCTATAACCCTCTATAACCCTCTATAGCCCTCTATAACCCCCTATAACCCTCTATAACCCTCTATAACACTCTATAACCCTCTATAGACCTCTATAACCCTCTATAACACTCTATAACCCTCTATAACCCTCTATAACCATCTATAACCCACTATAACCCACTATAACCCTCTATAACCCTCTATAACTCTCTATAACCCACTATAACCCTCTATACCCCCCTATAACCCTCTATAACCCTCTATAACCCTCTATAACACTATATAACCCTCTATAACCCTCTATAACCCACTATAACCCTCTATAACCCACTATAACCCTCTATAACTCTATAATATTGTATATTACACTGTAGAACAAAAAACAACATCATTAACATCCCGTGACTGTATTTCCCCCCCTTTTGTTCTGTCCAGAACTAGATGCTGAGGGACTGTTACCGTGGCAGTCAGAAGACAGGCTGCTGTTACCGCGGCAGTCAGAAGACAGGCTGCTGTTACCGCGGCAGTCAGAAGACAGGCTGCTGTTACCGCGGCAGTCAGAAGACAGGCTGCTGTTACCGCGGCAGTCAGAAGACAGGCTGCTGTTACCGCGGCAGTCAGAAGACAGGCTGCTGTTACCGTGGCAGTCAGAAGACAGGCTTCTGTTACCGCAGCAGTCAGAAGACAGGCTGCTGTTACCGCGGCAGTCAGAAGACAGGCTGCTGTTACCGCGGCAGTCAGAAGACAGGCTGCTGTTACCGTGGCAGTCAGAAGACAGGCTTCTGTTACCGCTGCAGTCAGAAGACAGGCTGCTGTTACCGTGGCAGTCAGAAGACAGGCTTCTGTTACCGCGGCAGTCAGAAGACAGGCTGCTGTTACCGTGGCAGTCAGAAGACAGGCTGCTGTTACCGTGGCAGTCAGAAGACAGGCTGCTGTTACAGCGTCAGTCAGAAGACAGGCTGCTGTTACCGTGGCAGTCAGAAGACAGGCTGCTGTTACCGTGGCAGTCAGAAGACAGGCTGCTGTTACCGTGGCAGTCAGAAGACAGGCTGCTGTTACCGTGGTAGTCAGAAGACAGGCTGCTGTTACCGTGGCAGTCAGAAGACAGGCTGTTTGATTTGGACAACAATTACAACCCTTTAACGGTTGGATTATAATGGAGGCATTGGTGTAGACAGGGTTACAACAGGAACACTGCAGGGCCCACTTCCTGATAATGTTGTTGTGGAGAGGTGCAGTAAAAACAGACCAATTACATGACTAATTAAACCCAGGATTATCTCTATGCATTGTAGTCAGACGGATTGTCAGCCTGACTCACCTTAAACATTCAGCAGTACCTTCATAACACACCTGTCTACTGTTGGTAGTAGTACCTTCATAACACACCTGTCTACTGTTGGTAGTAGTACCTTCATAACACACCTGTCTACTGTTGGTAGTAGTACCTTCACACCTGTCTACTGTTGGTAGTAGTACCTTCATAACACACCTAAGTAGTACACCCTGTCTACTGTTGGTAGTAGTACCTTCATAACACACCTGTCTACTGTTGGTAGTAGTACCTTCATAACACACCTGTCTACTGTTGGTAGTAGTACCTTCATAACACACCTGTCTACTGTTGGTAGTAGTACCTTCATAACACACCTGTCTACTGTTGGTAGTAGTACCTTCATAACACACCTGTCTACTGTTGGTAGTAGTACCTTCACACCTGTCTACTGTTGGTAGTAGTACCTTCACACCTGTCTACTGTTGGTAGTAGTACCTTCATAACACACCTGTCTACTGTTGGTAGTAGTACCTTCATAACACGCCTGTCTACTGTTGGTAGTAGTACCTTCATAACACACCTGTCTACTGTTGGTAGTAGTACCTTCACACCTGTCTACTGTTGGTAGTAGTACCTTCATAACACACCTGTCTACTGTTGGTAGTAGTACCTTCATAACACACCTGTCTACTGTTGGTAGTAGTACCTTCATAACACACCTGTCTACTGTTGGTAGTAGTACCTTCACACCTGTCTACAGTTGGCAGTAGTACCTTGGTGGGTTCTGGGTAGATGGTGGGTTCTGGGTAGATGGTGGGTCCTGGGTAGATGGTGGGTTCTGGGTAGATGGTGGGTCATGGCCTGGGTAGATGGTGGGTCCTGGGTAGATGGTGGGTCCTGGGTAGATAGTGGGTCGTGGGTAGATGGTGGGTCCTGAGTAGATGGTGGGTTCTGGGTAGATGGTGGGTTCTGGGTAAATGGTGGGTGCTGGGAAGATGGTGGGTCCTGGGTAGATGGTGGGTCCTGGGTAGATGGTGGGTCCTGGGTAGATGGTGGGTCCTGGGTAGATGGTGGGTCCTGGGTAGATGGTGGGTTCTGGGTAGATGGTGGGTTCTGGGTAGATGGTGGGTCATGGCCTGGGTAGATGGTGGGTCCTGGGTAGATGGTGGGTCCTGGGTAGATGGTGGGTCCTGGGTAGATGGTGGGTCATGGGTAGATTGTGGGTCCTGGGTAGATGGTGGGTCCTGTGTAGATGGTGGGTCCTGGGTGGGTCCTGGGTAGATGGTGGGTCCTGGGTAGATGGTGGGTCCTGGGTGGGTCCTGGGTAGATGGTGGGTCCTGGGTAGATGGTGGGTCCTGGGTGGGTCCTGGGTAGATGGTGGGTCCTGGGTAGATGGTGGGTCCTGGGTGGGTCCTGGGTAGATGGTGGGTCCTGGGTAGATGGTGGGTCCTGGCCTGGGTAGATGGTGGGTCCTGGCCTGGGTAGATGGTGGGTCCTGGCCTGTGTAGATGGTGGGTCATGGGTAGATGGTGGGTCCTGGGTAGATGGTGGGTCCTGGGTAGATGGTGGGTCATGGCCTGGGTAGATGGTGGGTCCTGGGTAGATGGTGGGTCCTGGCCTGGGTAGATGGTAGGTCCTGAGTAGATGGTGGGTTCTGGGTAGATGGTGGGTCCTGGGTAGATGGTTGGTCCTGGGTAGATGGTGGGTCATGTCCTGGGTAGATGGTGGGTCCTGGGTGGGTCCTGGGTAGATGGTAGGTCCTGGGTAGATGGTGGGTTCTGGGTAGATGGTGGGTCCTGGGTAGATGGTGGGTCCTGGGTAGATGGTGGGTCCTGGGTAGATGGTGGGTCCTGGGTAGATGGTGGGTCATGGCCTGGGTAGATGGTGGGTCCTGGGTAGATGGTGGGTCCTGGGTAGATGGTAGGTTCTGGGTAGATGGTGGGTCCTGGGTAGATGGTGGGTCCTGGGTAGATGGTGGGTCCTGGGTAGATGGTGGGTCCTGGGTAGATGGTGGGTCCTGTCCTGGGTAGATGGTAGGTCCTGGGTAGATGGTGGGTCCTGGGTAGATGGTGGGTCCTGGGTAGATGGTGGGTCCTGGCCTGGGTAGATGGTGGGTCCTGGGTGGGTCCTGGGTAGATGGTAGGTCCTGGGTAGATGGTGGGTCCTGAGTAGATGGTTGGTCCTGTGTAGATGGTGGGTTCTGGGTAGATGGTGGGTCCTGGGTAGATGGTGGGTCCTGGGTAGATGGTGGGTCCTGGGTAGATGGTGGGTTCTGGGTAGATGGTGGGTCCTGGGTAGATGGTGGGTCCTGGCCTGGGTAGATGGTGGGTCCTGGGTAGATGGTGGGTCCTGGGTAGATGGTGGGTCCTGGGTAGATGGTGGGTCCTGGCCTGGGTAGATGGTGGGTCATGGGTAGATGGTGGGTCCTGGGTAGATGGTGGGTCATGGCCTGGGTAGATGGTGGGTTCTGGGTAGATGGTGGGTTCTGGGTAGATGGTAGGTCCTGGGTAGATGGTAGGTCCTGGGTAGATGGTGGGTCCTGGGTAGATGGTGGGTCCTGGGTAGATGGTGGGTCCTGAGTAGATGGTGGGTCATGGCCTGGGTAGATGGTGGGTCCTGGGTAGATGGTGGGTCCTGGGTAGATGGTGGGTCCTGGGTAGATGGTGGGTCCTGGGTAGATGGTGGGTCATGGCCTGGGTAGATGGTGGGTCCTGGGTAGATGGTGGGTCCTGGGTAGATGGTGGGTCCTGGGTAGATGGTGGGTCCTGGGTGGGTCCTGGGTAGATGGTGGGTCCTGGGTAGATGGTGGGTCCTGGGTGGGTCCTGGGTAGATGGTGGGTCCTGGGTAGATGGTGGGTCCTGGGTAGATGGTGGGTCCTGGGTAGATGGTGGGTCCTGGGTAGATGGTGGGTCCTGGGTAGATGGTGGGTCCTGGGTAGATGGTGGGTCATGGCCTGGGTAGATGGTGGGTCCTGGCCTGGGTAGATGGTAGGTCCTGGGTAGATGGTGGGTCCTGAGTAGATGGTGGGTCCTGGCCTGGGTAGATGGTAGGTCCTGGGTAGATGGTGGGTCCTGAGTAGATGGTGGGTCCTGGCCTGGGTAGATGCTGGGTTCTGGGTAGATGCTGGGTCCTGGGTAGATGGTGGGTCCTGAGTAGATGGTGGGTCCTGGCCTGGGTAGATGGTAGGTCCTGGGTAGATGGTTGGTCCTGGGTAGATGGTGGGTCCTGGCCTGGGTAGATGGTGGGTTCTGGGTAGTAGATGGTGGGTCCTGGGTAGATGGTGGGTCCTGGGTAGATGGTGGGTCCTGGGTAGATGGTGGGTTCTGGGTAGATGGTGGGTCCTGGGTAGATGGTGGGTCCTGGGTAGATGGTGGGTCATGGGTAGATGGTGGGTCCTGGCCTGGGTAGATGGTGGGTCCTGGGTAGATGGTGGGTCCTGGGTAGATGGTGGGTCCTGGGTAGATGGTGGGTCCTGGCCTGGGTAGATGGTGGGTCATGGGTAGATGGTGGGTCCTGGGTAGATGGTGGGTCATGGCCTGGGTAGATGGTGGGTTCTGGGTAGATGGTGGGTTCTGGGTAGATGGTGGGTCCTGGGTAGATGGTGGGTCCTGGGTAGATGGTAGGTCCTGGGTAGATGGTGGGTCCTGAGTAGATGGTTGGTCCTGTGTAGATGGTGGGTTCTGGGTAGATGGTGGGTCCTGGGTAGATGGTGGGTCCTGGGTAGATGGTGGGTCCTGGGTAGATGGTGGGTTCTGGGTAGATGGTGGGTCCTGGGTAGATGGTGGGTCCTGGCCTGGGTAGATGGTGGGTCCTGGGTAGATGGTGGGTCCTGGGTAGATGGTGGGTCCTGGGTAGATGGTGGGTCCTGGCCTGGGTAGATGGTGGGTCATGGGTAGATGGTGGGTCCTGGGTAGATGGTGGGTCATGGCCTGGGTAGATGGTGGGTTCTGGGTAGATGGTGGGTTCTGGGTAGATGGTAGGTCCTGGGTAGATGGTAGGTCCTGGGTAGATGGTGGGTCCTGGGTAGATGGTGGGTCCTGGGTAGATGGTGGGTCCTGAGTAGATGGTGGGTCATGGCCTGGGTAGATGGTGGGTCCTGGGTAGATGGTGGGTCCTGGGTAGATGGTGGGTCCTGGGTAGATGGTGGGTCCTGGGTAGATGGTGGGTCATGGCCTGGGTAGATGGTGGGTCCTGGGTAGATGGTGGGTCCTGGGTAGATGGTGGGTCCTGGGTAGATGGTGGGTCCTGGGTGGGTCCTGGGTAGATGGTGGGTCCTGGGTAGATGGTGGGTCCTGGGTGGGTCCTGGGTAGATGGTGGGTCCTGGGTAGATGGTGGGTCCTGGGTAGATGGTGGGTCCTGGGTAGATGGTGGGTCCTGGGTAGATGGTGGGTCCTGGGTAGATGGTGGGTCCTGGGTAGATGGTGGGTCATGGCCTGGGTAGATGGTGGGTCCTGGCCTGGGTAGATGGTAGGTCCTGGGTAGATGGTGGGTCCTGAGTAGATGGTGGGTCCTGGCCTGGGTAGATGGTAGGTCCTGGGTAGATGGTGGGTCCTGAGTAGATGGTGGGTCCTGGCCTGGGTAGATGCTGGGTTCTGGGTAGATGCTGGGTCCTGGGTAGATGGTGGGTCCTGAGTAGATGGTGGGTCCTGGCCTGGGTAGATGGTAGGTCCTGGGTAGATGGTTGGTCCTGGGTAGATGGTGGGTCCTGGCCTGGGTAGATGGTGGGTTCTGGGTAGATGGTGGGTCCTGGGTAGATGGTGGGTCCTGGGTAGATGGTGGGTCCTGGGTAGATGGTGGGTTCTGGGTAGATGGTGGGTCCTGGGTAGATGGTGGGTCCTGGGTAGATGGTGGGTCATGGGTAGATGGTGGGTCCTGGCCTGGGTAGATGGTGGGTCCTGGGTAGATGGTGGGTCCTGGGTAGATGGTGGGTCCTGGGTAGATGGTGGGTCCTGGCCTGGGTAGATGGTGGGTCATGGGTAGATGGTGGGTCCTGGGTAGATGGTGGGTCATGGCCTGGGTAGATGGTGGGTTCTGGGTAGATGGTGGGTTCTGGGTAGATGGTAGGTCCTGGGTAGATGGTAGGTCCTGGGTAGATGGTGGGTCCTGGGTAGATGGTGGGTCCTGGGTAGATGGTGGGTCCTGGGTAGATGGTGGGTCCTGAGTAGATGGTGGGTCATGGGTAGATGGTTGGTCCTGGGTAGATGGTGGGTCCTGGCCTGGGTAGATGGTGGGTCCTGGGTAGATGGTGGGTCCTGGGTAGATGGTGGGTCCTGGGTAGATGGTGGGTCCTGGGTAGATGGTGGGTCCTGGGTAGATGGTGGGTCCTGGGTAGATGGTGGGTCCTGGCCTGGGTAGATGGTGGGTCCTGGGTAGATGGTGGGTCCTGGGTAGATGGTGGGTCCTGGGTGGTGGGTCCTGGGTAGATGGTGGGTCCTGGGTAGATGGTGGGTCCTGGGTAGATGGTGGGTCCTGGGTAGATGGTGGGTCATGGCCTGGGTAGATGGTGGGTCCTGGCCTGGGTAGATGGTAGGTCCTGGGTAGATGGTGGGTCCTGAGTAGATGGTGGGTCCTGGCCTGGGTAGATGGTAGGTCCTGGGTAGATGGTGGGTCCTGAGTAGATGGTGGGTCCTGGCCTGGGTAGATGGTAGGTCCTGGGTAGATGGTTGGTCCTGGGTAGATGGTGGGTCCTGGCCTGGGTAGATGGTGGGTTCTGGGTAGATGGTGGGTCCTGGGTAGATGGTGGGTCCTGGGTAGATGGTGGGTCCTGGGTAGATGGTCGGTTCTGGGTAGATGGTGGGTCCTGGGTAGATGGTGGGTCCTGGGTAGATGGTGGGTTCTGGGTAGATGGTGGGTCATGGGTAGATGGTGGGTCCTGGCCTGGGTAGATGGTGGGTCCTGGGTAGATGGTGGGTCCTGGGTAGATGGTGGGTCCTGGGTAGATGGTGGGTCCTGGCCTGGGTAGATGGTGGGTCATGGGTAGATGGTGGGTCCTGGGTAGATGGTGGGTCATGGCCTGGGTAGATGGTGGGTTCTGGGTAGATGGTGGGTTCTGGGTAGATGGTAGGTCCTGGGTAGATGGTAGGTCCTGGGTAGATGGTGGGTCCTGGGTAGATGGTGGGTCCTGGGTAGATGGTGGGTCCTGGGTAGATGGTGGGTCCTGAGTAGATGGTGGGTCATGGCCTGGGTAGATGGTGGGTCCTGGGTAGATGGTGGGTCCTGGGTAGATGGTGGGTCCTGGGTAGATGGTGGGTCCTGGGTAGATGGTGGGTCATGGCCTGGGTAGATGGTGGGTCCTGGGTAGATGGTGGGTCCTGGGTAGATGGTGGGTCCTGGGTAGATGGTGGGTCCTGGGTGGGTCCTGGGTAGATGGTGGGTCCTGGGTAGATGGTGGGTCCTGGGTGGGTCCTGGGTAGATGGTGGGTCCTGGGTAGATGGTGGGTCCTGGGTAGATGGTGGGTCCTGGGTAGATGGTGGGTCCTGGGTAGATGGTGGGTCCTGGGTAGATGGTGGGTCCTGGGTAGATGGTGGGTCATGGCCTGGGTAGATGATGGGTCCTGGCCTGGGTAGATGGTAGGTCCTGGATAGATGGTGGGTCCTGAGTAGATGGTGGGTCCTGGCCTCGGTAGATGCTGGGTTCTGGGTAGATGCTGGGTCCTGGGTAGATGGTGGGTCCTGAGTAGATGGTGGGTCCTGGCCTGGGTAGATGGTAGGTCCTGGGTAGATGGTGGGTCCTGGGTAGATGGAGGGTCCTGGCCTGGGTAGATGGTGGGTCCTGGGTAGATAGTGGGTCCTGGGTAGATGGTGGGTCCTGGGTAGATGGTGGGTCCTGGGTAGATGGTAGGTCCTGGGTAGATGGTGGGTCCTGGGTAGATGGTGGGTCCTGGGTAGATGGTGGGTCCTGGCCTGGGTAGATGGTGGGTCCTGGGTAGATGGTGGGTCCTGGGTAGATGGTGGGTCCCTGGGGGTAGATGGTGGGTCCTGGGTAGATGGTGGGTCCTGGCCTGGGTAGATGGTGGGTCCTGGGTAGATGGTGGGTCCTGGGTAGATGGTGGGTCATGGCCTGGGTAGATGGTGGGTCCTGGGTAGATGCTGGGTTCTGGGTAGATGGTGGGTTCTGGGTAGATGGTGGATATTTGCTCCCTTAGTAGATGGGTGGGTCCTGAGTTTCTAACTCTGTAGGGTCAGAGCCCGATGAAAGGTTGGTTAGAGGCTCAGGGCTCTAATCTGTAGGTCAGAGCCCGAAAAGGTTGGTTAGAGAATCTCTCTAACTCTGTAGACTCTTCTCCTGTGGACGCTCTGTACAGTCCAACCTAGCCAGTCTT
>NW_025749646.1:0-23493 GCF_021184085.1 Oncorhynchus gorbuscha | reverse complement strand
TTTGATTTGATCCTGTTGGGCCCTGTCCGGGGGTATCATCAGATGGGGCCACAGTGTCTCCTGACCCCTCCTGTCTCAGCCTCCAGTATTTATGCTGCAGTAGTTTGTGTCAGGGGCTAGGGTCAGTTTGAAAATCTCTTCCCACATTGATCACAGCTATAAGGTTTCTCTCCTGTGTGTATTCTCTGGTGCACTGTCAGATCTGTGTGATGAAGTAAAACTCTTCCCACATTGAGCACAGCTATAAGGTTTCTCTCCTGTGTGTGTTCTCTGGTGTAGAGTCAGACTGCCAGATGAAGTAAAACTCTTCCCGCATTGATCACAGCTATAAGGTTTCTCTCCTGTGTGTGTTCTCTGGTGTGCAGGCTGCCAGATGTAGCAAATCTCTTCCCACATTGATCACAGCTATAAGGTTTCTCTCCTGTGTGTATTCTCTTGTGCAGAGTCAGACTGCCAGATGAAGTAAAACTCTTCCCACATTGATCACAGCTATAAGGTTTCTCTCCTGTGTGTGTTCTCTGGTCTCTGGTGTAGAGTCAGGGTGCTAGATGCCAGATGAAGCTAAATCTCTTCCCACATTGAGCACAGCTAAAAGGTTTCTCTCCTGTGTGTGTTCTCTGGTGTACAGTCAGACTGCCAGATGAAGTAAATCTCTTCCCACATTGATCACAGCTATAAGATTTCTCTCCTGTGTGTGTTCTCTGGTGTTCAGTCAGCTATTTTCTCTCCTGCTCAGATGTTTGCCAGATGTAGCAAATCTCTTCCCACATTGATCACAGCTATAAGGTTTCTCTCCTGTGTGTGTTCTCTGATGAATTTTAATGCCTGATGATGTGAATCTCTTCCCACAGTCAGAGCAGCAGTGAGTTCTCTTCCCTGTGGGTCTCTGTGGGTGTTTATTGAGGTGTTCTGATCTGGAGAGACTCTTCTCTGCCTCGTCAGCGTCATGAGGTTGTTGAGGCTCCCCAGAGGATCCACGATTGTCACGTCTCTCTCCTGTGTGAACAACAAAGTCAGACAGATGATTAAAGGCCCACAACAGCGATAATCCAGGGTAAAGGTTGATGCCAACAGCATAGCCATGATGTTGTACAACAATTGATGTCTGTAATGAATGTTAAAATTGTCTTAAAATGAGCAAGAAGTCATATTTTGTCTTGTTTTCTCATTAGTAGTAACATCTAAGATTGTAGACTAGAAATAAGTTATTCATGTTGTTGAAACTCTAAACAGTGTGGTAGAAGACTTTTGGTCTACAATACAGGCCCCTTTGTGTTTTCTAAAATTGCGGCACGAGGGCAAGTTGATTGCATAAACTCCTCCATGCTAATGACGAAACCACTAGTTATGGATATCGTATATCTGGTGTGACAAGAGATGAAAAGAATCTGCCCACTCCATCAAGCAATGGGGACAGCAACACAGGGCATTCACGGGACCTCATGGAACCATGGACCACACCTGCAGAAACTGGACAACAGGGGGAAGCAGAGGAGATACCTATCATAGACTTCTCCCAGTTGACGCTTGACATGCCACCTACGCCGCCTCAAGTGGTAGAAACAACCAGCTGGTATCATTAAGTAGAATCAGCCAACAGTAACACGGAAGCAGCAGAATGGGAGTTAGTAGTGCATGACCTAGATTTAGAATAAGAAGCTTCCATTTAGACACAGGTCTAAGATGACGTAATAAGCAATCTACCGTCCCAGTGTAAGCACTCAGTGTAAGCAATCTACAGTCCCCGAGTAAGCACTCAGTGTAAGCAATCTAAAGTCCCAAAGTAAGCAGTCCTACAGTCCACTCAGTGTCAAGCAATCTAAGCGGCAGTGCAAGCAGCAGGGCAGTGTCAGTGTGAAAGTGTGGTTTAGCCACAGCTCCAGAAACTTGCGAACTCCCCCTGTAAAAAGGTATATAAAGAGAACAGAGATCATAAGAGAGGCATGATCCTCACTGACATATGAGACAGACTTCATATGGAGAATCATCATAGGTACATTTACTATTGCACTATACGCTTTTTGTTAGACTAGAACCAAATTTGAAACACAGGGGTCTTGACACCTCTTGATCACAGACAAAGCGGCAGTCAAACAGTGAGACATCAAGTACAGATGTGATTAGCAATACAAGGAAACAGCCAAGTACCAGTTACAATATATTGAGTCTATAGACAGAGTTGGAAGTGAATAGTATTAGGATATATGCTTTTTGTTAGACTAGAACAATATTTGAGAACTGGATAATTTTGCCTAAGTACTTATTGGATCACTATCTGAAGCTACTTGGTTGAACTTTGTGAACCCGAAACTGAGTCTCTGAAACACAGGGGTCTTGACACCTCTTGATCACAGACAAAGCGGCAGTCACACAGTGAGACATCAGGTACAGATGTGATTAGCAATACAAGGACACAGCCAAGTACCGGTTACAATATATTGAGTCCATACACAGAGTTGGAAGTGTATTAAGATATTGGAATTCGGAATCTAGCGTTAGTGCTGTGAGAATACCAATTACAGGAAAGTGACCAAGGGGCTGAGCATTTAAGGTAATTGAACTATTTTTGCTATTTAGTCAATATTGTTAGAAGTGTTAACGCATTTAAAGTTTTGCAATATTATCTAGCATAGCTTAAAGCATTAAGGATTGATTGAGCATTATTGATGTATTAGGAAACTGTAGAACCATTGAATTGTAATAATGTGTATAAGACAAAAAACAGAGTGATTTAATAAAAGCTTGAAACTTTGACAACTAGGCCAGATTAACAATCTGGAGAGCAAACGCCTTTAACACTCTCACTGAACAGAAAGTGACCCTGGTTATAGGTTCAAGTGATTGCACTAAAGAATATTTGGGGCGGCAGGGTTGCCTTGTGTTTAGAGCGTTGGACTCTAGTAACCTGAAAGGTTGCAAGTTCGAATCCCCGAGCTGACAAGGTACAAATCTGTTCCTAGGCCGTCATTGAAAATAAGAATTTGTTCTTAACTGACTTGCCTAGTAAAATAAAGGTAAAATTAAATATAAAAAATGTCATTGTGTGGACAATAATATATTTTTAGGAGAGTCAAAATATATAACAATACTAGTTTCCAAGTGACTACTAGCTGATGAGCATAATACCCAATAGAAGAAGTTATTAGGTATTGATATATACAGAGGTAAAGAAACTTGAAGGTAAGGAAATATAGGAGGAATCCATAACACTCAGAATATTTAAATAGGAGTATATCTATCCAAGACCTCATTCGAGACCGGAAAATAAGGGAGTGACAACGTGAACGAAGGAACAAACCCAACTCACGCGAAGGGCCATTACGAAGAAATAGAAGGGTTGGTAGGGCCGCACACCTAGGCCCTTGTTACACTGCAGTAACTAAAATCCTAAAGTACTCTGCCCTGCCAGAAGACGGGGTAGAGGCATTTGCTGCAGGTATTGGGCAAAAGTCAGCACCGTGACACTGGTAATGAGGAAACCACTAGTTATGGATGTAGTATAACTGCTAATGAGGAAACCACTAGTTATGGATGTAGTATATCTGGTAATGAGGAAACCACTAGTTATGGATGTAGTATATCTGCTAATGAGGAAACCACTGGTAATGAGGAAACCACTAGTTATGGATGTAGTATATCTGCTAATGAGGAAACCACTAGTTATGGATGTAGTATATCTGCTAATGAGGAAACCACTAGTTATGGATGTAGTATATCTGCTAATGAGGAAACCACTAGTTATGGATGTAGTATATCTGCTAATGAGGAAACCACTAGTTATGGATGTAGTATATCTGCTAATGAGGAAACCACTAGTTATGGATGTAGTATATCTGCCAGGAGCAAAAATGGTGGGCAAAGATTTGAGTTATTCACAATGTATTCTGAATGTGAATGGGGGAAAACTCAGGGGAGTAACCTCCATTTCCACATTTCTTAAGGTTTCACACTAGATTATAATTGTACATGCTCCTTTGAATGTCCCAGTTAATATAATGTTTATTAGTATATTTGGACTTAAAAACACTTAAACCAGTAAAATGTTTCTAAATCAGCCTGACAATGAGGGTTTTACACTGTTTGCCAAATTGGCCCATTGTTTCACAACAACAAATATAGGAAAAACACCTGAGAAAAAAATCCAATCCAGGAAGTTCTCTGAAATTGAGCAAAGTTGTGTGCAAACAGACTCAGCCCCTATAAATGAAGATACAGTTATAAACATCAATTTGGCTATGTTGGCTGGCAGTGGGTGCGTGGTCCTTCTGTCTTTACCAGAGTAATGAATGAAGAAGCACTTTGGCGTTGTTGCATGTTGTGATGTTTGTCATGGACTGTCATTCAGAAAATGATTTCCTGGACAGCTGATGATAGAATGTATGCACACTAAACAGCTACAGTATTAAGAATTATGTGTAATTATTGAAGAACTGCGTTAATGACATATCCATTTGGGTGTTGTCATAAATGTTGCACTTTCAGAATCACTGGATTTTGCAAACTCTGAAATTATTTAGAATTTCTGTGCCCATGAAAACTGTCAACCATCTTTAGAAACTTGTTTGAGGCTTCAACTGTGAAGGGGGGCTAAATAAGAGGGAATGAGTCAGAGGTCTGCCAGCAGCCACAAGCTGGTTACGTGCATTCACATGAGAGGTAGCTCTCGTTTCATTTGCTTTTCTGAAGAAAAAAAAGTTATGTTAAAAACATCCTTAAGATGTATTCTATTCATCGTTTGACATGTTTCTACGGACTGTAATGGAACTTTTGACATTTCGTCTGCAACTAGTGAAAGCGCTTCGTGAGTTTTGATTTGTTTACCAAACGCGCTAACAAAAGTAGCTATTTGGAAATAAATTATGGACATTTTCGAAAAAAATCAAACATTTATTGTGGAACTGGGATTCCTGGGAGTGTATTCTGATGAAGATCATCAAATGTAAGTGAATATTTATAATGTTATTTCTGACTGCACAATATGGCGGATATCTTTTTGGCTGGTTGGGTCTCTGAGCGCCGTACTCAGATTATTGCACGGTTTGCTTTTTCCGTAAAGCTTTTTTGAAATCTGACACAGCGGTTGCATTAAGTAGAAGTTTATCTATATTTCCATGTATAACACTTGTATTTTCATCAACATATATAATGAGTATTTCTGTAAATTGTTGTGGCTCTCTGCAAAATCACCGGATGTTTTTGGAACTACTGATCATAACGCGCCAACGTATAATGAGATTTTTTTTATATAAATATGAACTTTATCGAACAAAACATACATGTATTGACTAACATCAAGTCCTATGAGTTATCTGATGAAGATCATCAAAGGTTAGTGATTCATTCTCTCTCTATTTCTGCTTTTTGTGGCTGGAAAAATTGCTGTGTTTTTCTGTGAATTAGTGCTGACCTAACAATCGTTTGTGGTGCTTTCGCTGAAAAGCCTATTTGAAATCAGACAATGTGGTGGGATTAACAACGAGATTACCTTTAAAATTATATAAGATAATTGTATGTTTGAGGATTTTTAATTATGAGATTTCTGTTGTTTTGAATTTGGCGCCCTGCACTTTCACTGGCTGTTGTCATATCGATCCCGTTAACGGGATCTCAGACCTAAGAAGTTTTTAACCAGGTAGGTCCAGTTGAGAACAAGTTCTCATTTACAACTGAGACCTATCACCACTGATAACCGACCATTTCTTTAACAGGATCTCAGCCCTAAGAAGTTTATAACCAGGTAGAAACCAAGACTGTTTTAACCAGGTAGGCCAGTTGAGAACAAGTTCTGATTTACAACTGCAACCTGGCCAAGATAAAGCAAAGCAGTGCACAACAAACAACACAGAGTTACACGTGGGATAAACAAACATACAGTCAATAACACAATAGAAAAATCTATATACAGTGTGTGCAAATGGAGTACGGAGGTAAGGCAATAAATAGGCCATAGTAGCGAAGTAATTACAATTTAACAAATTAACACTGGAGTGATAGATGTGCAGATGATGATGTGCAAGTAGAAATACTGGTGTGCAAAAGAGCAAAAAAGTTAATAAAAACATGGGGATGAGGTAGGCAGTTGGATGGGCTATTTACAGATGGGCTGTGTACAGCTGCAGCGATCGGTAAGCTGCTCAGATAGCTGATGCTTAAAGTTAGTGAGGGAGATATAAGTCTCGAACTTCAGCAATTTTTGCAATTCGTTCCAGTCATTGGCAGCAGAGAACTGGAAGGAAAGGCGGCAAAATGAGGTGTTGGCTTTGGGGATGACCAGTGAGATATACCTGCTGGAGCGCATGCTACGGGTGGGTGTTGCTATGGTGACCAGTGAGCTGAGTTAAGGCTTTACCTAGCAAAGACTTATAGATGACCTGGAGCCAATGTGTTTGGCGACAAATATGTAGCTAGGGCCAGCCAACAAGAGCATACAGGTGGCAGTTGTGGGTGGTATGAGGAGGTTTAGTGACAAACAGATGGCACTATGATAGACTGCATCCAGTTTGCTGAGTGTTGGAGGCTATTTTGTAAATGACATCGCCGATCCTTTTTACGAGGGTATGTTTGGCAGCGTGAATGAAGGAGGCTTTGTTGCGAAATAGGAAGCCGAATCTAGATTTAATTTTGGGTTGGAGATGCTTACTTTGAGTCTGGAAGGAGAGTTTACAGTCTAACCAGACACCTAGGTATTTGTAGTTGTCCACATAGTCAGAACCGTCCAGAGTAGTGATGCTAGTCGGGCGGGCGGGTGCAGGCAGCGATCGGTTGAAGAGCATGCATTTAGTTTTACGTGCGTTTAAGAGCAGTTGGAGGTCACAGTAGGAGTGTTGTATGGCATTGAAGTTCGTTTGGAGGTTTGTTAAGTTTGTTAGTTGGTGAAACCAGGCGAGTCAGTCATTTGAGAAACCAAGGCTGTTGAGTCTGCCGATAAGAATACGGTGATTGACAGAGTCGAGAGCCTTGGCCAGGTCGATGAAGACGGCTGCACAGTACTGTCTTATCGATGGCTGTTATGATATCGTTTAGTACTTTGAGCGTGAAGTGAGGTGCACCCGTGACCAGCTAGGAAACCGGATTGCACAGCGGAGAAGGTACGGTGGGATTCAAAATGGTTAGTGATCTGTTTGTTAACTTGGCTTTCGAAGACATTAGCAAGGCAGGGCAGGATGGATATAGGTCTAACAGTTTGGGTCTAGAGTGTCACCCCCTTTGAAGAGGGGGATGACCGCGGCAGCTTTCCAATCTTTAGGAATCTCGGACGATACAAAAGAGAGGATGAACAGACTAGTAGCCACAATGGAGGCAAATAATTTTTGAAAGACAGGGTCCAGATTGTCTAGCCCAGCTGATTTGTACGGGTCCAGCTATTGCAGCTCTTTCAGAACATCTGCGATCTGCGACCAGCCGTAGAGAAATGCTTATTGAAATTCTCAATTATCGTGGAGTTATCGATGGTGACAGTGTTTCCTAGCCTCAGTGTAGTGGGCAGCTGGGATGAGGTGCTCTTATTCTCCATGGACTGTTACGGAACGTTTGGACGTCAGGTTTTAGTGAACGCACTTCGTGACTTTGGAAATGTTTACCAAACGTGCTAACCAAAGTAGCTAATTGGACATAAATAACAGACATTATGGAACAAATCAAGCATTTATTGTGGAACTAGGATTCCTGGGAGTGCATTCTGATGAAGATCATCCAAGGTAAGGTGAATATTTATGATGTAACTCCAACATGGCGGAGAAATTTTGTTATATCTGAGTGCCGTCTCAGATTATTGCATGGTGTGCTTTTCACGTAAAGTTTAATAAAAATCTGACTCAGTGGTTGCATTAAAAAGTGTATCTTTAATTCTATGTAAAACATGTATCTTTCATCAAAGTTTATGATGAGTATTTCTGTTATTTGGCGTGGCTCTCTAAAATGTCTCTGGATATTTTGGAGCCATTTCTGAACATGGCACCAATGTAAGCCGAGATTTGTGGATATAAATATGCACATTATCGAACAAAACATACATGTATTGTGTAACATGATGTCCTATGAATGTCATCTAACGAAGATCATCAAAGGTTAGTGATTCATTTTATCTCTATCTTTGGCTGGGAAATGGCTGTGTTTTTCTGTGATCTAACATTAGTTATCCTGGGAACTAACATTACTCTGAGACTAGTTATCCTGGAGGAAGACAAAGGAAAGGGATCCCACAGTAGTTGTCTGTTATTGGTGTAGAGGGGACGACAAAGGAGAGGGATCCCACATGTGGATTGGAAGATACAAATTATCATTATTACTGGAAAATATTAATTTAAAATCCAGGAATTTTACAACTTCAGCCCTCTAGGTCATGCCAGTAGGTTGCATCTCTCTAGGTCATGCCAGTAGGATACAGTAGGTTGTATCTCTCTAGGTCATGCCAGTAGGCTACAGTAGGTTGCATCTCTCTAGGCCATGCCAGTAGGTTACATCTCTCTAGGTCATGCCAGTAGGATACAGTAGGTTGTAACTCTCTAGGTCATGCCAGTAGGCTACAGTAGGTTGTATCTCTCTAGGTCATGCCAGTAGGTTATCTCTCTAGGTCATGCCAGTAGGATACAGGTTGTAGGTTGTAACTCTCTAGGTCATGCCAGTAGGTTGTATCTCTCTAGGTCATGCCAGTAGGCTACAGTAGGTTGTATCTCTCTAGGTCATGCCAGTAGGTTGGTTGTATCTCTCTATCTAGGTTGTATCTCTAGGTCATGCCAGTAGGCTACAGTAGGTTGTATCTCTCCAGTAGGGCTTAGGTTGTAAGGTCATGCCAGTAGGCTACAGTAGGTTGTATCTCTCTAGGTCATGCCAGTAGGCTACAGTAGGTTGTATCTCTCTAGGTCATGCCAGTAGGGTCATGCCAGTAGGTTACAGTACTCTCTAGGTCATGCCAGTAGGTTACAGTAGGTTGTATCTCTCTAGGTCATGCCAGTCTAGGTTGTATCTCTAGGTCATGCCAGTAGGTTGTAGGTTGTATCTCTCTAGGTCATGCCAGTAGGTTGTATCTCTCTAGGTCATGCCAGTAGGTTGTAACTCTCTAGGTCATGCCAGTAGGTTACAGTAGGTTGTAACTCTCTAGGTCATGCCAGTAGGTACAGTAGGTTGTATCTCTCTAGGTCATGCCAGTAGGCTACAGTAGGTTGTAACTCTCTAGGTCATGCCAGTAGGCGAATTCTCGTCTACAGTAGGTTGTACAGGTAGCCAGTTGGCTACAGTAGGTTGTATCTCTCTAGGTCATGCCAGTAGGTTACAGTAGGTTGTATCTCTCTAGGTCATGCCAGTAGGTTGTAGGTTGTATCTCTCTAGGTCATGCCAGTAGGCTACAGTAGGTTGTATCTCTCTAGGTCATGCCAGTAGGTTAGGTTGTATCTCTCTAGGTCATGCCAGTAAGTAGGTCTCTCTAGGTCATGCCAGTAGGCTTACAGTAGGTTGTATCTCTCTAAGTCATGCCAGTAGGTTGTATCTCTCTAGGTCATGCCAGTAGGTAGGTTGTATCTCTCTAGGTCAGCCAGTAGGTTACAGTAGGTTGTATCTCTCTAGGTCATTGTAGGTTGTTCATCTCTCTAGGTCATGCCAGTAGGCTACAGTAGGTTGTAACTCTTTAGGACACAAAAGACAAATGCTAGTAGTCATGCCAGTAGGATACAGTAGGTTGTACTTCAAAGAAAAAAACAATAATAGCTAGGAATGCCAGTGCAGTAGGTTGTAGGAAATACTCTCTAGGTAATGCCAGTAGGTTACAGTAGGTTGTAACTCTCTAGGTAATGCCAGTAGGTTACAGTAGGTTGTACTCTCTTTTCCAGGTCATGCCAGTAGGAAATACAGTAGGTTGTAGCAGTCTCTAGGTCATGCCAGTAGGTTACAGTAGGTTGTATCTCTCTAGGTCATGCCAGTAGGTCAATCAACTACAGTAGGTTGTATCTCTCTAAGTCAGGTCATGCCAGTAAGCTACAGTAGGTTGAAGCTTCTCTTTCAGGTCATGGCTCAGGTTGCATCTCTCAGGTCATGCCAGCTGGTTACATGCCTCTAGGTCATGCCAGTAGGATAGTAGGTTGTATCTCTCTAGGTCATGCCAGTAGGCTACAGTAGGTTGTATCTCTCTAGGTCATCCAGTAGGCTACAGTAGGTTGTAACTCTCTAGGTCAATGCCAGTAGGTTAGGTTGTATCTCTCTAGGTCATGCCAGTAGGCTTCCTGGTGTACAGTAGCTGTCAGCTCACCTGTATCTCTCTTTTCCCGTAGGTCATGCCAGTAGGTCTACAGTAGGTTGTATCTCTCTAGGTCATGCCAGTAGGCTACAGTAGGTTGTATCTCTCTAGGTCAAAGCCAGTAACTCCTCAGTCACGCTGTAGGGATAAAATTGACAACTGGGCAAGGCTCTCATCCACAGCCAGTATGCAATGACAGTAAGCTGCTCTTTTAGTTGTATCTCTCTAGGTCATGCCAGTAGACTACAGTAGGTTGTATCTCTCTAGGTCATGCCAGTTTAGGTTGTATCTCTCTAGGTAAATGGCCAGTAGGATCTTCTGCCAAGTAGGTTGTAACTCTCTAGGTCATGCTAGGTTGCATCTCTCTAGGTCATGCCAGTAGGCTACAGTAGGTTGTATCTCTCAAATAGGCTCATGCCAGTAGGCTACAGTAGGTTGTATCTCTAGGTAATTTTAGTAGGCTACAGTAGGTTGTATCTCTCTAGGTCATGCCAGTAGGCTTACAGTAGGTTGTATCTCTCTAGGTCATGCCAGTAGGCTTACAGTAAGTTGTATCTCTCTAGGTCATGCCAGTAGGTTACAGTAGGTTGTATCTCTCTAGGTCATGCCAGTAGGCTACAGTAGGTTGTATCCAAGTGGAAACAATTATCAATTTAATTTGGAAAGTGTTGAATTTGGTCAACAACAAAATGAATGGCTTATTTGCTACATGAAGTTTACTTGAACCAACAGAAGTTTCGTAATGCTTAAGTTGTTATGTGGACACGTGACATACCGACAACTTTGATTAAAACACTATATGAGTTGTCTCCAGATCGATATGCATATTCATGCTAGTAGCTTAGCATCTCTCTCCATTGAATACAGGCGGTTGACCACAAGAACCCTCATAGAATATAAACAATAGATTACAATAAAAAGATGAATCCACCAATCCAAAGACAGGATAGGAGGAGCTTGACAACCCGCAGTGCCGCTTTGTGGACATCAACTCCCCTTGTTATGGCGGAGAGACATCTTGTCATTATATCCATAATCTTTGGTGTAGCCAACCCAAATCTCACATGGCACTATTGGGGGGCACGGTGTGTAGTAAAACATCACTACACGAAAATCACTACATGCAGTGCTCCCCAGTCTGCGGTCAGCAATTATCAAATATATATGTTAAGTCACTTTTTGGAAACGGAACGAAGAAAACAAGGGGTAGCTTGCTCTCTACGTCGTCTGATTCTAGACATCAGTCATCCTCCCAGGGCCCTCCGTTGAAGAGGTATTGACCAGCCAACTGCGAATATCCAAAATTAACAACAAATTTAAGGCGGTACTTACTGGTGTTAATCAGATCTCCTACCTCCACCTCTTCATCTTTCAATGTGACAGTAATCTCCCCTTCCTTCTCCACTCCAAAAACTGCATCCTCCTCTTTCCCTTCCTCTTCTTTTACTGTAACATCCTCCTCCTTTTTCACTCTGAACGCGTCTTCCTCTTCTTCTTTCACTGAAACGTCTTCCTCTTCTTCTTTCACGGCAACAGCCTCACCCTCTACTTCTTGTTTTACTGTGACATTTTGCTCTTCTTTAGCAGGGGAGTAGCTTAGTGACCGCATGGTCAGAGATGTTAGCTAGCTAGGCTAATGCTAACTTATCCAGCCCGCTAGCTGACTAATAACTACACCATAAATATGAAATTAAATCTGATAACTAACTAGACGATAGAAGTGGGTTTAAAACACAGTGGCTAATATACACTAAAGCGTCTAAAGAGCTTTATTGGTTCGTCTATTTTGTCTAGCAAGCTACCGAGGTGTCTGACTAACTGTTGCTGCTGATGAAAGAAGAGTTCCGTCCACTACATTATACGTCACACCAGCAGCATCGCCTTAAATTCCCAGATCGCCATCTGCTGACTGGAGTGGGTAACGCAGTTGAGTAAAATGTTTATTTTATCTTCAGATAACAAGTTAAAGTGTAGGAAAAGCTTACAGTCAGTTTTTACTCACCAATGTAACAATACAGTGTTCAGGTTAAAGACTTAGTAACAGTGTGGTTAAAGACTTAGTAAGCTAATTGTAATCACGATATGGTTACCTATAAGTACAAACAATGTTTTTGCGTTATTACATATTTATTAACTTATTTTGTGACTCTTCCAAACTACACACAATGCAGTATTTCTCAACGTCATATGGATGATCTTCTCTGTGCTACTGAGTTTGTTTGCCAGTGTAACGGTGTAACGAAGTTACATGTTTAAAATATTTGTATCCTCTATTTAACGAGGCAATTCATTTAAGAACAGTGCCTTAGACCGCTGCCCCGCTCGTGTGATAAAGGTATAGGATTCTGGGTAATCCACAGCAGATTTATGGTGAATTTGAAAATTGAGTGGTCCTGGGATAGAAATGTATAAAATTGACATTACATCATTAAATCCACCATTAAATCCACGTTTTAAATCATACATTAGCGATTTATGTTTTAGTAACTACTGTTGTTGGTTTGGTGTCAAGTCAGCCTCTCTTTATATGTTATTTGCCAAATCTCTGTTTTCCATGTGGGTTTTATGCTAAAGATCCCTCTTTCAAATTGGTATCTAACTGGAAAATGCATCTTCTTTTAGGAGTGCTATTTTTACCCTGTCGACTACTGATCATTCATCCACACTGTGTGTCTCATCAATGCAGGTCATTTATGACAAATGTATAAAGTACATGTTTTATAAACTCATGAAAAACAGCCAGTTTATCAGCCCGGTTTTGTTAGTTTAGGTGTATTATACTTCTTCGCCACCAGAGGGGGACTTTGAGTAATATTTCAGGTTAATTTGATAATTTTTTGATACTAAAATGGATGACAGTTTATTCTGATGTAGTGAATATGAGACACATGGAAATAATGTATTTAATTTATTATAGTAAATTAGGAATTAGTAGGAATTGTTAAATCCACTATACGATCACAATGACTTTGATAGACATTTCAACTGTTTTTTTGTTAGTATATTACAGGGCAGATGAATGTAGAATTGCTGTGGGAGTGGTATTTATATCCCGTCACTACTGATCATTCATCCATACTGTGTGTGTCCCATCATTGCAGCTTTGGAAATAAATTAACTATCCATTCATTGCTCCTTCCTGTGTTGACTCACTGACTTGAGAGACCAGGAAGGTCACACTAGGTCGATACAAAGCTCAAGCTTGCAAACGTTAAACACACCTCCATCTCCATTAACTACATCACACCTGCCCAGACCCACTAGAACACACCTCTATCTCCATTAACTCCAAACACCTGCCCAGACCCACTGTTACCTTATCTCCATTAACTCCATCAAACCTGCCCAAACCCACTAGAACACACCCCCATGACGCTGAGGCTTCGTTTCATCGAACAACCACCTGATTGGTTGGTGCTTGTTTGACACTGCAGGCGACTGCCAACTGACGGATCTTCAAATCACCTTACATCATAAATAACCACTCATTATTATTTAAGCAGTGTGTCCCTTTATCAGCATTGATCAATGACTTTTGAAGATTAATTTTCTCCCATCATTCTCTATGATCTTTTGATCTGCAAACACGTTTCAGTTTTGTTAGTTTGGTTCAAAATGGTCTCCTGCTGGTCTATAATTTTTATTGTTGATCACAATTGTCTGGACAACATTCAAATGCTAATTGTCTTTATTCCATCACTACTTTTCAGCATGTTTTCTGAAATCAGACTCATAGTTTTAAACATTTTCAGCCTGACAAAATACATGTTTTATTATTCCATGCCTAACCATTAAATAGCTAAGTATTGCCAATACTATTAACAAAGGGCATATAGCTAACATTTGGTTTTGATTTTCATATTTACAATTTATTTATTTAACATTTAGTAATCATAATTATTTATGCAACCAGCTGACCATTTTTGGGTAAAATTATATTGACAATGTTGCCCTGCTTTTAGAATATCAGGATTCATTCTCAATGTGCTAACCCAAATGCATGACATTGGGGACTGGGCCCGATCCAACAACATGCCTATTGAGTGAACCCTGAAAGAGAGCGAGAAGTAAGGTTAAAGTTACTTTGGATATTTCAGGAGTTGTTTGCTGATTGTCATCACAGGGAATGGGCAGTCAAACAGTTTTACTTTAGCCACCTGACTTTGCCATTCTCACAATTTATTTTTAATGTAATTTTCCAAATATACAACTGTGAGACTTTGCATTGGAAAAATTTTTATTTATCTTTTTATAAACAATACAAAACATACAAACGACAGCTCAAAAACATGTGTACATCACACCTTCCCAGACCCACTAGAACAACCTCCATCTCCATTAACACTTCACACCTACTACCTTGAACACACATTTCCATTAACTACATCAGACCTACCTGGTCTATAATCAATTTTATTCACAATCTGACATCACTACAGTATGTATTGACAACATTCAAATGCTAATTGTCTTTATTCCACTACTGAAGAAGCATGACTGAAATCACCTCATATTTTAAACATTCAGCCTGACAAAATACATGTTTTATTATTCCATGCCTCAAAATTATTAAGTATTGCCAATACATATTAACAAAGGGCTAGTGATACATTTTTTTGATTTTCAATTTACAATTTATTTATTTAACATTTAGTAATCATAATTATTTATGCAACCAGCTGACCATTTTTGGTGGCTATTTAAAGTTATATTTGACATAGAAGCTGTTTTTCAGTCTCCTCCCTGCTTTGATGAATATGACATGATAGATTCAGGCAGTCTCAATGTTGTTGTCCCAAATGCATGACATTGGGGACTGGGCCCGATCCAACAACATGACTATTGAGTGAACCTGAAAAGGGCAGAAGTAAGGTGGAAAGTTACTATGGATATTGCAGGAGTTGTTTGCTGATTGTCTCTGCAGTCAAACAGTTTTGCGTTTAGCCAGTGCGTTGCCATGGATCACAATTTATTTTGACTGCACGTTTTTTCCGGATGGAGACTCATTGGAGAGTTTTTTTTTTGTTCCAAGGGGATGAGAGTTCTGAAGCTAAAATGCTTGTGCTTCTAGTTCCGACAATGCAGTAATAATCTAACCTAACACTTCCACAACTACTACCTTGTACACACAAGTGTAAAGGGATAAAGAATATGTACATAAAGATATATGAATGAGTGATGGTACAGAACGGCATAGGCAAGATGCACCACGCCTAGCAGACTGGTAATGTAGGGTATGTAAACAAAGTGGCATAGTTTAGAGTGGCTAGTGATACATGTATTACATAAAGATGCAGTAGATGATATAGAGTACAGTATATAGATATACATATGAGATGAGTAATGTAAACACAGGCACTATTTTAACATAGTGGAAGATACACTGTTTTATCATACTAAGATATGTTTTGCTTTTGGACATATTTGTTCATTGGTTTTGCTAGTCTGTTGATTGCCAGTCATTGGGTTCATTTGTCTTACAATATGTTCAAATCAAATCAAGCTTTATTTATACAGCACATTTCAGGCACGGATACAAACCAACGGGTTCACAGGAAAAAACAATGAAAATAAACAGAAATATTTAGTACACAAACAATAATAACTGAAAGACTAATGAGCATTCTTAGAAATGCCATTGATTAAAATATTATTTGGATGCAATATCCAACCCAAAAATATTAGCTTGTTTTTTTAGGAGGGGTTCTGAAAGACACTGAGGGTGTCGACTGAAAATTGACTAGTAACAACAACTGGGACCTAAAAGACACCCACCATGAGACCCACTATAACTGTGGCTCCTTCCACCTTCAAAGAATAGGCAAGAGGGCCAACCATGGAGAATAGTAAGACACTTCATTATTTCTATAAACGTATCGTTTGTCCTTGTGGGTCCGTTCATGTTTTTCAGCATAAAGTACTCTGCAGCCACTTAGTGTGGTGTGGACACCAGGTGAAGACACCTGTAAACACAGGGTCAGTTTTAACTACCTTATTTTCTCAATAACAGTCTCTCTCCTTCACTTCATCCCTCTCTCCCCTTCTCCCTAAATCCTCTAGGTTATATCAGCTGTGTCGGTGAACCCCTCCTGCATCAGAACTGGCTACATAGAGGACACAGCATGATCAGAGGTGAGAGGTCACTTGGTCAGGACAACAGGAAGTATTATTAAAGAGATGCTTTACATTGAAATACAGATAGATAGAGATGATCAGTCAGTTTATATTATACCCAGAGTTAATTAATGATCCCAGGTCAGTTTATATTATACAGGAAGTATTATTAAAGAGATGGTTTACATTGAAATACAGATAGAGATGCAGTAGTCCCAGAGTTAATGATCCCAGGTCAGTTTATATTATACAGGAAGTATTATTAAAGAGATGTTTACATTGAAATACAGATAGAGATGCAGTAGTCCCAGAGTTAATGATCCCAGGTCAGTTTATATTATACAGCATTTCACCTCCTGATTGATGATTAATTAACAATGTTAGATTAAAAAATAAATACACAAGGCTTAAACATGCTCACTCTCTCCATCTGTCTCTGGTCTGCAGGTATGTTTTGATGTGAGAGGATGCCAACCCCCAGTCCCATCATCGCCACCTCACCTGCTTTTAAGATAACAGTGTCTCTAGTCGGCCCAATGGTTATGTAATTGTGATGAACTGAGAGAACAGTTATGTAGCACTGTGATTCATTAATCATGTGCTGCCTTCCCTGCTCCTATGTGTTTACCTCTTTCCCTTTCTGTCTTTAACACCTCTCTCTCCTCCTCCTCTTTCCCTTTCTGGCTTTAACACCTCTCTCTCCTCCTCCTCTTTCCCTTTCTGTCTTTAACACCTCTCTCCTCCTCCTCCTCTTTCCCTTTCTGTCTTTAACTGTCTTTCTCCTCCTCCTCTTTCCCTTTCTGTCTTTAACACCTCTCTCTCCCTCTGTTTTTATAATACACAACAGATGTGGATTGATGGACAGATTGAACTTGTATTTATAACACTTGGATAATGAGCTTTTCAATAAAGCGTTTCACATTCTCTACTGGTTGAAATGAAGTGTAATGTGATGAAATACTCCACCTATCCTGTGTTTATCAGATCAATGCAGATGAAGGGCATTAGATGTTGAGATGAACCGGTGTTAGAGTATTTACATGATGCATAGGAAGTGTAGTGTTTAAAAAATATATATTTCTGTATATATGAATTAACTAGTTAAATCCTGTTTCTAGTCTATTAATCACAATGTGTAACCATTAATGTCCCAGGACCAAGATTGGTAAACACTGTTGAAGTGTATAATTGTAATACATACATGCAGACAAGGCGTCATTCAAAGACAGGAATTTGATCACCTCAAAGACATTCATACCTAAACTGCACATTAATTTGCCAAGATAGAGTACATGATCAGTGAATATATTAAATGTACAGGCTACAATGTGGGGATCTCATGCATGGTAATAACTACATGTATATTTTGACTTGAATCCTTGTCAAAACATGGTATTATATTCTACTACATTAATGTCATTCAGACTGTTTTGAAGTTGATACAACTGGCTATGATAGTTGAGGTTCATAGCTAGGTTCTGAACTAATATGTATACCAAACATTTGGGTCCATACACAGATCGAATAGATAGCTAGCTACACATCCATGGGCATACAGGGATTTTAATCATCCACTGCACAGTCATCCACTGCACAATAACATACGTTATTTCATCTATCTGCATGGCTATTAGTTCAGAACCTAGCTATGAACCTCAACTATCATAGCCAGTTGTATCAACTTCAAAACAGTCTGAATGACATTAATGTAGTAGAATATAATACCATGTTTTGACAAGGATTCAAGTCAAAATATACATGTAGTTATTACCATGCATGAGATCCCCACATTGTAGCCTGTACATTTAATATATTCACTGATCATGTACTCTATCTTGGCAAATTAATGTGCAGTTTAGGTATGAATGTCTTTGAGGTGATCAAATTCCTGTCTTTGAATGACGCCTTGTCTGCATGTATGTATTACAATTATACACTTCAACAGTGTTTACCAATCTTGGTCCTGGGACATTAATGGTTACACATTGTGATTAATAGACTAGAAACAGGATTTAACTAGTTAATTCATATATACAGAAATATATATTTTTTAAACACTACACTTCCTATGCATCATGTAAATACTCTAACACCGGTTCATCTCAACATCTAATGCCCTTCATCTGCATTGATCTGATAAACACAGGATAGGTGGAGTATTTCATCACATTACACTTCATTTCAACCAGTAGAGAATGTGAAACGCTTTATTGAAAAGCTCATTATCCAAGTGTTATAAATACAAGTTCAATCTGTCCATCAATCCACATCTGTTGTGAATTATAAAAACAGAGGAAGAAAGAGGAGGAGAGAGAGAGGTGTTAAAGACAGAAAGGTAAAGAGGAGGAGGAGAGAGAGGTGTTAAAGACAGAAAGGGAAAGAGGAGGAGGAGGAGAGAGGTGTTAAAGACAGAAAGGGAAAGAGGAGGAGGAGAGAGAGGTGTTAAAGCCAGAAAGGGAAAGAGGAGGAGGAGAGAGAGGTGTTAAAGACAGAAAGGGAAAGAGGTAAACACATAGGAGCAGGGAAGGCAGCACATGATTAATGAATCACAGTGCTACATAACTGTTCTCTCAGTTCATCACAATTACATAACCATTGGGCCGACTAGAGACACTGTTATCTTAAAAGCAGGTGAGGTGGCGATGATGGGACTGGGGGTTGGCATCCTCTCACATCAAAACATACCTGCAGACCAGAGACAGATGGAGAGAGTGAGCATGTTTAAGCCTTGTGTATTTATTTTTTAATCTAACATTGTTAATCATCAATCAGGAGGTGAAATGCAAAACTGACCTGGGATCATTAACTCTGGGACTACTGCAGCTCTATCTGTATTTCAATGTAAAACATCTCTTTAATAATACTTCCTGTATAATATAAACTGACCTGGGATCATTAACTCTGGGACTACTGCATCTCTATCTGTATTTCAATGTAAAGCATCTCTTTAATAATACTTCCTGTATAATATAAACTGACCTGGGATCATTAACTCTGGGACTACTGCATCTCTATCTGTATTTCAATGTAAACCATCTCTTTAATAATACTTCCTGTATAATATAAACTGACCTGGGATCATTAACTCTGGGACGACTGCATCTCTATCTGTATTTCAATGTAAAGCATCTCTTTAATAATACTTCCTGTTGTCCTGACCAAGTGACCTCTCACCTCTGATCATGCTGTGTCCTCTATGTAGCCAGTTCTGATGCAGGAGGGGTTCACCGACACAGCTGATATAACCTAGAGGATTTAGGGAGAAGGGGAGAGAGGGATGAAGTGAAGGAGAGAGACTGTTATTGAGAAAATAAGGTAGTTAAAACTGACCCTGTGTTTACAGGTGTCTTCACCTGGTGTCCACACCACACTAAGTGGCTGCAGAGTACTTTATGCTGAAAAACATGAACGGACCCACAAGGACAAACGATACGTTTATAGAAATAATGAAGTGTCTTACTATTCTCCATGGTTGGCCCTCTTGCCTATTCTTTGAAGGTGGAAGGAGCCACAGTTATACACCTGAACCTGCTTACTGCACAACACAATCCAACAATCAGATCGATACATGAGTGTGTAGTTGTGGGTTATAGGGTGTCTAATTGTTCTACATTTTTTACAATATGGGTGATTTAAAATAGCCTGTTTTGTTTTTTGCACAGACATCACACCCTTACCTAAACAGCACCCTCACCTGAGAAGTAGAAATCAAAGGGAGAGAAACTGGGAATGGAATAATTGCAGTTAACATAGCTAAGTAAATGGAAGAATAATCTTATTGCAATGTGAATGGCTCTTAAAAGAGCCTTTGGTTGTGCATAGTGTAGTCTATGGTGTTGCCAGGGAACAGCACCCTCTTTGAAGAAGTAGGAGGTGAAGATCTCCTGCACACGGATTGCCTCTCCTGCTGCGTTGTTGGACCCATCCTTTTGTTTGTCTTTTGTTTTCCTCTTAGGCATGTTTAGTGGGTCTCATGGTGGGTGTCTTTTAGGTCCCAGTTGTTGTTACTAGTCAATTTTCAGTCGACACCCTCAGTGTCTTTCAGAACCCCTCCTAAAAAAACAAGCTAATATTTTTGGGTTGGATATTGCATCCAAATAATATTTTAATCAATTAGTCTTTCAGTTATTATTGTTTGTGTACTAAATATTTCTGTTTATTTTCATTGTTTTTTCCTGTGAACCCGTTGGTTTGTATCCGTGTCTGAAATGTGCTGTATAAATAAAGCTTGATTTGATCTGAACATATTGTAAGACAAATGAACCCAATGACTGGCAATCAACAGACTAGCAAAACCAATGAACAAATATGTGCAAAAGCAAAACATATCTTAGTATGATAAAACAGTGTATCTTCCACTATGTTAAAATAGTGCCTGGTATGTACGTTTAGTATCACTTTTCAACCAACTCAGTTCATTTGTTGAAACTGAAATGTTTTGAAATCAACAATATGTCAAAGGATTCAACTACTGGATCAAACAGATCAATCCCACTTTTCCAGTCTGCTGAAGGCGTGGTGGAGAGGTAAACACCACCCCCTGCTCTACCAGGGGCTTGAGGTGGTCTCCCACAGCTCTGCTTATGTCATGTTCTGTGGCCTTGCCGTTCCATTTCTTGACTGCCCCTGCAACACAGAAACACATTTAGTCATATTATATAGATGCACAATCGAGAGCATCCTGTCGGGCTGTATCACTGCCTGGTACGGCAACTGCTCCGCCCACAACCGTAAGGCTCTCCAGATGGTAGTGAGGTCTGCACAACGCATCACCGGGAGCAACCTATCTGCCCTCCAGGACACCTACACCACCCGATGTCTCAGGAAGGCCATAAAGATCATCAAGGACAACAACCACCCGAGCCACTGCCTGTTCATCCCGCTATCATCCAGAAGGCGAGGTCAGTACAGGTTCATCAAAGCAGGGACCGAGAGACTGAAAAACAGCTTCTATCTCAAGGCCATCACTGTTAAATAGCCACCACTAATATAGAGTGGCTGCTGCCAACATACTGACACAACTCCAGCCACTTTAATAATGGCAATTGATGTAAAAAATGTATCACTAGCCACTTTTAACAATGCCACTTAATATTTTTACATACCCTACATTACTCATCTCATATGTATATGTATATACTGTACTCGATACCATCTACTGCATCTTGCCTATGCAGTTCTGTACCATCGCTCATTCATATATCTTTATGTACATATTCTTTATCCCTTTACACTTGTGTGTACAAGGTAGTAGTTGTGGAAGTGTTAGGTTAGATTATTACTGCATAGTCGGAACTAGAAGCACAAGCATTTTAGCTTCCAGAACGCTCATCCCCTTGGAACAAAACAAAAACTCTCCAATGAGTCTCCAATACGGAAAAAACTTGCAGTCAAAATAAATTGTGATCCATGGCAACGCACTGGCTAAACGCAAAACTGTTTGACTGCCCACCCTTGAGACAATCAGCAAACAACTCCTGCAATATCCAAAGTAACTTTCCACCTTACTTCTCGCTCTCTTTTCAGGGTTCACTCAATAGGCATGTTGTTGGATCGGGCCCAGTCCCCAATGTCATGCATTTGGGTTAGCACATTGAGAATGAATCCTGATATTCTAAAAGCAGGGCAACATTGTCAATATAATTTTACCCAAAAATGGTCAGCTGGTTGCATAAATAATTATGATTACTAAATGTTAAATAAATAAATTGTAAATATGAAAATCAAAACCAAATGTTCACCCCTTTGTTAATATGTATTGGCAATACTTCACTTAATGGTGAGGCATGGAATAATAAAACATGTATTTTGTCAGGCTGAATGTTTAAAATATGAGGTGATTTCAGTCATGCTTCTTCAGTAGTGGAATAAAGACAATTAGCATTTGAATGTTGTCAATACATACTGGAGTGATGTCAGATTGTGAATAAAATTGATTATAGACCAGGTAGGTCTGATGTAGTTAATGGAAATGGAGGTGTGTTCTAGTGGGTCTGGGCAGGTGTGATGTAGTTAATGGAGATGGAGGTGTGTTCTAGTGGGTCTGGGCAGGTGTGATGTAGTTAATGGAGATGGAGGGAAAACATGTGTTCTAGTGGGTCTGGGCAGTCCTGGCTAGTGTGAACCCTGGTCTCTCAAGTCAGTGAGTCAACACAGGAAGGAGCAATGAATGGATAGTTAATTTATTTCCAAAGCTGCAGTGATGGGACACACACAGTATGGATGAATGATCAGTAGTGATGGGATATAAATACCACTCCCACAGCAATTCTACATTCATCTGCCCTGTAATATACTAACAAAAAAAAACAGTTTAAATGTTTATCAAAGTCATTGTGATCGTATAGTGGATTTAACAATTCCTACTAATTCCTAATTTACTATAATAAAAATAAATACATTATTTCCATGTGTCTCATATTCACTACATCAGAATAAACTGTCATCCATTTTAGTATAAAACAATTATCAAATTAACCTGAAATATTACTCAAAGTCCCCCTCTGCTGGCGAAGAAGTATAATACACCTAAACTAACAAAACCGGGCTGATAAACTGTGTTTTTCATGAGTTTATAAACATGTACTTTATACATTTGTTATAAATGACCTGCATTGATGAGACACACAGTGTGGATGAATGATCAATAGTCGACAGGGTAAAAATAGCACTCCTAAAAGAAGATGCATTTTCCAGTTAGATACCAATTTGAAAGAGGGATCTTTAGCATAAAACCCACATGGAAAACAGAGATTTGGCAAATAACATATAAAGAGAGGCTGACTTGACACCAAACCAACAACAGTAGTTACTAAAACAAAAATCGCAAATGTATGATTTAAAACGTGGATTTAATGGTGGATTTAATGATGTAATGTCAATTTTATACATTTCTATCCCAGGACCACTCAATTTTCAAGTTCTCCATAAATCTGCTGTGGATTACCCAGAATCCTATACCTTTATCACACGAGCGGGGCAGCGGTCTAAGGCACTGTTCTTAAATGAATTGCCTCGTTAAATAGAGGATACAAATATTTTAAACATGTAACTTCGTTACACCGTTACACTGGCAAACAAACTCAGTAGCACAGAGAAGATCATCCATATGACGTTGAGAAATACTGCATTGTGTGTAGTTTGGAAGAGTC
>NW_025749645.1:0-23498 GCF_021184085.1 Oncorhynchus gorbuscha | reverse complement strand
GCTGTTCCTATTCCCTAATCAATCATTTAGTCTTCCCACACCTGTTCCCGATCCTTTTCCCTGATTAGAGTCCCTATTTCTCTCCTTGTTTTCCGTACCTGCCCTGTCGGATCCTTGTCTATATTCACCGTGCTGTGTCTATGTTTTGCCCTGTCGTGTCGTGTTTCCCTCAGATGCTGCGTGGTGAGCAGGTGTCTGAGTCTGCTAGGTTCAAGTGCCTTCCCGAGGCAACCTGCAGTTCTTGATCAAGTCTCCAGTCTGTTCTCGTCTTTACGAGTAGTATTATGCCTTTTGTTTTGTTAAGTATCTTACTGGATTAAAAACTCTGTTTTCGCCAAGTCGCTTTTGGGTCCTCATTCACCTGCATAACAGAAGGATCCGACCAAGGAATGGACCCAGCGACTACAGAGGCTCGTAACACTGCCGTCAAGATCCAAGGAGCCATGCTCGGCAGACACGAGCAGGAATTGTCTGCTGCTCGCCATGCCGTGGAGAACCTGGCCGCTCAGGTTTCCGACCTCTCTGGACAGTTCCAGAGTCTTCGTCTCGTGCCACCTGTTACTTCCTGGCCTGCCGAGCCTCCGGAACCTAGGGTTAATAACCCACCTTGCTACTCCGGGCAGCCCACGGAGTGCCGCTCCTTTCTCACCCAGTGTGATATTGTGTTCTCTCTCCAACCCAACACATACTCTAGCGAGAGAGCTCGGGTTGCTTACGTCATTTCACTCCTTACTGGCCGGGCCCGAGAGTGGGGCACAGCTATCTGGGAGGCAAGGGCTGATTGTTCTAACAATTACCAGAACTTTAAAGAGGAGATGATTCGGGTTTTTGACCGTTCAGTTTTTGGTGGGGAGGCTTCTAGGGCCCTGGCTTCCCTATGCCAAGGTGATCGATCCATAACGGATTACTCTATAGAGTTTCGTACTCTTGCTGCCTCTAGTGACTGGAACGAGCCGGCGCTGCTCGCTCGTTTTCTGGAGGGACTCCACACAGTGGTCAAAGATGAGATTCTCTCTCGGGAGGTTCCTTCCAGTGTGGACTCTTTGATTGCTCTCGCCATCCGCATAGAACGACGGGTAGATCTTCGTCACCAAGCTCGTGGAAGAGAGCTCGCGTCAACGGTGTTTCCCTGCTCCGCATCGCAACCATCTCCCTCCTCTGGCTCAGAGACTGAGCCCATGCAGCTGGGAGGTATTCGCATCTCGACCAAGGAGAGGGAACGGAGGATCACCAACCGCCTGTGCCTCTATTGCGGATTTGATGGACATTTTGTCAATTCATGTCCAGTAAAGGCCAGAGCTCATCAGTAAGCGGAGGGCTACTGGTGAGCGCTACTACTCAGGTCTCTTCATCTAGATCCTGTACTACTATGTCGGTCCATCTACGCTGGACCGGTTCGGGTGCTACATGCAGTGCCTTGATTGACTCTGGGGCTGAGGGTTGTTTCATGGACGAAGCATGGGTTCGAAACATAACATTCCTTTCAGACAGTTAGACAAGCCTACGCCCATGTTTGCCTTAGATGGTAGTCATCTTCCCAGTATCAGATTTGAGACACTACCTTTAACTCTCACAGTATCTGGTAACCACAGTGAGACTATTTCTTTTTTGATTTTTCGTTCACCTTTTACACCTGTTGTTTTGGGTCATCCCTGGCTAGTATGTCATAATCCTTCTATTAATTGGTCTTGTAATTCTATCCTATCCTGGAACGTATCTTGTCATGTGAAGTGTTTAATGTCTGCCATCCCTCCCATTTCTTCTGTCCCCACTTCTCAGGAGGAACCTGGCGATTTGACAGGAGTGCCGGAGGAATATCATGATCTGCGCACGGTCTTCAGTCGGTCCCGAGCCAACTCCCTTCCTCCTCACCGGTCGTATGATTGTAGTATTGATCTCCTTCCGGGGACCACTCCTCCTCGGGGTAGACTATACTCTCTGTCGGCTCCCGAACGTAAGGCTCTCGAGGATTATTTATCTGTGTCTCTTGACGCCGGTACCATAGTGCCTTCTTCCCCTCCGGCCGGGGCGGGGTTCTTTTTTGTTAAGAAGAAGGACGGTACTCTGCGCCCCTGCGTGGATTATCGAGGGCTGAATGACATAACGGTTAAGAATCGTTATCCGCTTCCCCTTATGTCATCAGCCTTCGAGATTCTGCAGGGAGCCAGGTGCTTTACTAAGTTGGACCTTCGTAACGCTTACCATCTCGTGCGCATCAGAGAGGGGGACGAGTGGAAAACGGCGTTTAACACTCCGTTAGGGCATTTTGAGTACCGGGTTCTGCCGTTTGGTCTCGCCAATGCGCCAGCTGTTTTTCAGGCATTAGTTAATGATGTTCTGAGAGACATGCTGAACATCTTTGTTTTTGTCTATCTTGACGATATCCTGATTTTTTCACCGTCACTCGAGATTCATGTTCAGCACGTTCGACGTGTTCTACAGCGCCTTTTAGAGAATTGTCTCTACGTAAAGGCTGAGAAGTGCTCTTTTCATGTCTCCTCCGTTACTTTTCTCGGTTCCGTTATTTCCGCTGAAGGCATTCAGATGGATTCCGCTAAGGTCCAAGCTGTCAGTGATTGGCCCGTTCCAAGGTCACGTGTCGAGTTGCAGCGCTTTTTAGGTTTCGCTAATTTCTATCGGCGTTTCATTCGTAATTTCGGTCAAGTTGCTGCCCCTCTCACAGCTCTTACTTCTGTCAAGACGTGTTTTAAGTGGTCCGGTTCCGCCCAGGGAGCTTTTGATCTTCTAAAAGAACGTTTTACGTCCGCTCCTATCCTCGTTACTCCTGACGTCACTAGACAATTCATTGTCGAGGTTGACGCTTCAGAGGTAGGCGTGGGAGCCATTCTTTCCCAGCGCTTCCAGTCTGACGATAAGGTTCATCCTTGCGCTTATTTTTCTCATCGCCTGTCGCCATCTGAGCGCAACTATGATGTGGGTAACCGTGAACTGCTCGCCATCCGCTTAGCCCTAGGCGAATGGCGACAGTGGTTGGAGGGGGCGACCGTTCCTTTGTCGTTTGGACAGACCATAAGAACCTTGAGTACATCCGTTCTGCCAAACGACTTAATGCCCGTCAAGCTCGTTGGGCGTTGTTTTTTGCTCGTTTCGAGTTTGTGATTTCTTACCGTCCGGGTAGCAAAAACACCAAGCCTGATGCCTTATCCCGTCTGTTTAGTTCTTCTGTGGCTTCTACTGATCCCGAGGGGATTCTTCCTTATGGGCGTGTTGTCGGGTTAACAGTCTGGGGAATTGAAAGACAGGTTAAGCAAGCACTCACGCACACTGCGTCGCCGCGCTTGTCCTAGTAACCTCCTTTTCGTTCCTGTTTCCACTCGTCTGGCTGTTCTTCAGTGGGCTCACTCTGCCAAGTTAGCTGGTCATCCCGGTGTTCGAGGCACTCTTGCGTCTATTCGCCAGCGCTTTTGGTGGCCGACTCAGGAGCGTGACACGCGCCGTTTCGTGGCTGCTTGTTCGGACTGCGCGCAGACTAAGTCGGGTAACTCTCCTCCTGCCGGTCGTCTCAGACCGCTCCCCATTCCTTCGACCATGGTCTCACATCGCCCTAGACTTCATTACCGGTCTGCCTTTGTCTGCGGGGAAGACTGTGATTCTTACGGTTGTCGATAGGTTCTCTAAGGCGGCACATTTCATTCCCTCGCTAAACTTCCTTCCGCTAAGGAGACGGCACAAATCATCATCGAGAATGTGTTCAGAATTCATGGCCTCCCGTTAGACGCCGTTTCAGACAGAGGTCCGCAATTCACGTCACAGTTTTGGAGGGAGTTCTGTCGCTTGATTGGTGCGTCCGTCAGTCTCTCTTCCGGGTTTCATCCCCAGTCTAACGGTCAAGCAGAGAGGGCCAATCAGACGATTGGTCGCATACTACGCAGCCTTTCTTTCAGAAACCCTGCGTCTTGGGCAGAACAGCTCCCCTGGGCAGAATACGCCACAACTCGCTTCCTTCGTCTGCTACCGGGTTATCTCCGTTTCAGAGTAGTCTGGGTTACCAGCCTCCTCTGTTCTCATCCCAGCTTGCCGAGTCCAGCGTTCCCTCCGCTCAAGCGTTTGTCCAACGTTGTGAGCGCACCTGGAGGAGGGTGAGGTCTGCACTTTGCCGTTACAGGGCACAGACTGTGAGAGCCGCCAATAAACGCAGGATTAAGAGTCCAAGGTATTGTTGCGGCCAGAGAGTGTGGCTTTCCACTCGCAACCTTCCTCTTACGACAGCTTCTCGTAAGTTGACTCCGCGGTTCATTGGTCCGTTCCGTGTCTCCCAGGTCGTCAATCCTGTCGCTGTGCGACTGCTTCTTCCGCGACATCTTCGTCGCGTCCATCCTGTCTTCCATGTCTCCTGTGTCAAGCCCTTTCTTCGCACCCCCGTTCGTCTTCCCTCCCCCTCCCGTCCTTGTCGAGAGCGCACCTATTTACAAGGTACGTAAGATCATGGACATGCGTTCGGGGACGGGGTCACCAATACTTAGTGGATTGGGAGGGTTACGGTCCTGAGGAGAGGAGTTGGGTTCCGTCTCGGGACGTGCTGGACCGTTCGCTTATTGATGATTTCCTCCGTTGCCGCCAGGGTTCCTCCTCGAGTGCGCCAGGAGGCGCTCGGTGAGTGGGGGGTACTGTCATGTTTTGTCATTAATTATCATGTCTTGTCCCTGTGCTTCCCCTTCTATTCGTTTCCTCTGCTGGTCTTATTAGGTTCTTTCCCTCTTTCTATCCCTCTCTCTCCCCTCCCTCTCTCACTCTCTCGCTCTCTCTCTCTCTCTATCGTTCCGTCCTGCTCCCAGCTGTTCCTATTCCCCTAATCAATCATTTAGTCTTCCCACACCTGTTCCCGATCCTTTTCCCTGATTAGAGTCCCTATTTCTCTCCTTGTTTTCCGTACCTGCCCTGTCGGATCCTTGTCTATATTCACCGTGCTGTGTCTATGTTTTGCCCTGTCGTGTCGTGTTTCCCTCAGATGCTGCGTGGTGAGCAGGTGTCTGAGTCTGCTAGGTTCAAGTGCCTTCCCGAGGCAACCTGCAGTTCTTGATCAAGTCTCCAGTCTGTTCTCGTCTTTACGAGTAGTATTATGCCTTTTGTTTTGTTAAGTATCTTACTGGATTAAATTTGATGAAACGCAACTTGCTATGCGGCAGTCAAACATAATTTATATTGACTAAACCGTCTTCTTTCCCCACTAGTCTGATTAAAAGTGTAAAAACTAAACTGCGTACCTAAGTGGTAAAGAAACTGAGCGCTAAACTCCAGCGGGACAGTCTGTTTACAATCTGAGCAAATCCGCCCGCCTGCCAAACAAAACGTGTTTGTTTTTATAGACATGGACTAAGCAATCGAGCTGGCTTCCCTTCACAGTATTGTGGTAAAGCTGTATTCTGAGCCCCGCTCCCAAAGACCGGTAGATTACATGCTGTTTTACAGAGTCAAAATAATCCTTCAGATTTGTGGCAAATAATTCAGGCCAGTTACTTTAGTGTCCTTCAAGGGATAAAATCCACTTGCTGACATTTAAGTTGTTTGTTACACTGCGTAAACAATCTCAACTCTCAGGGGGAATTAACTGATCCTAAAAGCTTTTTTCTATGAGGAGATTCATAGTTTTCAAAGAACAACACTGTACATGGAGACTGTAAGAAATGTCAACATCTATGACGTCATTTATCAGTCCACACCACCATATAAAAAGAGAACAGGAACAGAATTCACACACACGGGACAACGTGTCGCTTTCCTCTTTTCAGAAACATAATTCTGTCCAACTAATTTTGCTGAATGCATTTTATTTTATACAGTTGAAATCGGAAGTTTTACTTACCACCTGAGCCAAATATATCTTAACTCATTTTTTCACAATTCCTTACATTTAATCCTAGTAAACATTCCCTAATTTAGGTCAGTTAGGATCACCACTTTATTTTAAGAATGTGAATGATTTGTTTCAGTTTTTATTTCTTTCTTCACATTCCCAGTGGGTCAGAAGTTTACATACACTCAAATAGTATTTGGTAGCATTGCCGTTAAATTGTTTAACTTGGGTCAAACATTTTGGGTAGCCTTCCACAAGCTTCCCACAATAAGTTGGGTGAATGTTGTCCCATTCCTCTTGACAGAGCTGGTGTAACTGAGTCAGGTTTGTAGGCCTCCTTGCTCTCACACACTTGTTCAGTTCTGCCCACATATTTTCTATGCGATTGAGGTCAGGGCTTTGTGATGGCCACTCCAATACCTTGAATTTGTTGTCCTTAAGCCATTTTGCTACAACTTTGGAAGTATGCTTGGGTTCATTGTTGATTTGGAAGACCCATTTGTGACCAAGCATTAACTTCATGACTGATATCTTGAGATGTTGCTTCAATATATCCACATAATTTTCCTACCTCATGACGCCATCTATTTTGTAAAGTGCACCAATCCCTCCTTCAGCAAAGCATCCCCACAGCATGATGCTGCCACCCCCATGCTTCACGGTTGGGATGGTGTTCTTCAGCTTGCAAGCCTCCCCCTATGGCCAAACAGTTATATTTTTGTTTAATAATATATGCCATTTAGCAGACGCTTTTATCCAAAGCGACTTACAGTCATGTGTGCATACATTCTACGTATGGGTGGTCCCGGGGGATCGAACCCACTACCCTGGCGTTACAAACGCCATGCTCTACCAACTGAGCTACAGTTTAATCAAACCAGAGGATATTTCTCAAAGAATATTGTCTTTGTCCCCATGTGCAGTTGCAAAACGTAGTCTGGCTTTTTTATGGCGGTTTTGGAGCAGTGGCTTCTTCTTTGCTGAGCGGCCTTTCAGGTTATGTCGATATAGGACTTATTTTAATGTGGATATAGATACTTTTGTACCTGTTTCCTCCAGCATCTTCACAGGATCCTTTGCTGTTGTTCGTGGATTGATTTACTTTTCGCACCAAAGTACGTTCATCTCTGGGAGACAGAACGTGTCTCCTTCCAGAGCGGTATGATGGCTGTGTGGTCCCATGGTGTTTATCCTTGCAAATTATTGTTTGTACAGATGACCATGGTACCTTCAGGCGTTTGGAAATTGCTCCCAAGGATGAACCAGACTTGTGGAGGTCTACAATTTCTTTCTGAGGTCTTGGCTGATTTCTTTTGATTTTCCCATGATGTCAAGCAAAAGGGCACTGAGTTTTAAGGTAGGCCTTGAAATGCATCCACAGGTACACCTCCAATTGACTCAAATCAGAAGCTTCTATAGCCATTACACCATTTTCTGGAATGTTCCAAGCTGTTTAAGTGCACAGTCAACTTAGTGTATGTAAACTTCTGACCCACTTGAATTGTGATCCTGTGAATTATAAGTTAAATAATCTGTCTGTAAACAATTGTTGGAAAAATGTCTTGTGTCATGCACAAAGTAGATGTCCTAACAGACTTACCAAAACTATAGTTTGTTAACAAGAAATATGTAGAGTGGTTGAAAAACTACTTTTAATGACTCTAACCTAAGTGTATGTAAACTTCCGTCGTCAACTGTACATAGGAAGCCGGGTCCACAGCCTATAGTATAAACATTTATTGGGATGCTTTATGGTAAATACTGCTGTAATTTATTGCCCTGTCACATTTATCCCTGTGTGACTCATAGAGTCTTGAGCTCATTCCAAATAGCACCATATTCCCTATATAGTGAACTACTTTTGACCAGGGACTATAGGGGGCCAGTTGGGGACACAGCCTTGGTTGGCAACACTAAACTAGACTGAATTAATAATAATAATAATAATATATTCCATTTAGCAGACGCTTTTATCCAAAGCGACTTACAGTCATGTGTGCATACATTCTACGTATGGGTGGTCCCGGGGATTGAACCCACTACCCTGGCGTTACAAGCGCCATGCTCTACCAACTGAGCTACAGAAGGACCATGAATAAGGGACCGAGGCTGTAAAACCTAGATGTATCACTTCCTGTTTGGGCTCAAAGAAACGCTGTAAGGATTTTTCATGCCTACCAATCTCCAGGACACTAATTGCTTTGGAACAACGCTCTAGGGAGCAATACATTTCCATGAGGTGTTTATTTTCTTTTCAGAATGGTGTTGTTCATCAGCCATTAAATTAGCCTCTAAACTAGGAGCATCTTTTGAAATTTCCATCAAGAATTCTTAATGCCACAATACCTAGGCATTATACCCTACCCTACATTATTCATCTCATATGCATATGTAAATACTGTACTCTACATCATCGACTGCATCCTTATGTAACACATGTATCACTAGCCACTTTAACTATGCCACTTTGTTTACTTTGTCTAGTATATACTGATATACCATCTACTGTATCTTGCCTATGCTGCTCTGTACCATCACTCATTCATATATCCTTATGTACATGTTCCTTATCCCCTTACACTGTGTATAAGACAGTAGTTTTGGAATTGTTAGTTAGATTACTTGTTGGTTATCACTGCATTGCCGGAACTAGAAGCACAAGCATTTCGCTACACTCGCATTAACATCTGCTAACCATGTGTATGTGACAAATAACATTTGATTTGATTTGATTTGTTTCAGGATACATGTGATGGCGGTAACATACAGAATGTGGGCAGGAATACAAGAAAATACCATGAGGTGAGCACAATGTTCATTTGTCAGAGAGACAGTAAGTGACTATTGAAGAGGTACAGTAAGTGACTATTGAAGAGGTACAGTAAGTGACTATTGAAGAGGGACAGTAAGTGACTATTGAAGAGGGACAGTAAGTGACTATTGAAGAGGGACAGTAAGTTACTATTGAAGAGGTACAGTAAGTGACTATTGAAGAGGGACAGTAAGTGACTATTGAAGAGGGACAGTAAGTTACTATTGAAGAGGTACAGTAAGTTACTATTGAAGAGGTACAGTAAGTTACTATTGAAGAGGTACAGTAAGTTACTATTGAAGAGGTACAGTAAGTTACTATTGAAGAGGGACAGTAAGTGACTATTGAAGAGGTACAGTAAGTTACTATTGAAGAGGTACAGTAAGTTACTATTGAAGAGGTACAGTAAGTTACTATTGAAGAGGTACAGTAAGTTACTATTGAAGAGGTACAGTAAGTTACTATTGAAGAGGGACAGTAAGTTACTATTTAAGAGGGACATTAAGTTACTATTGAAGAGGTACAGTAAGTTACTATTGAAGAGGTACAGTAAGTGACTATTGAAGAGGTACAGTAAGTTACTATTGAAGAGGGACAGTAAGTTACTATTTAAGAGGTACAGTAAGTTACTATTGGAGAGGTACAGTAAGTACCTTTGCAATAGGTCTCTTTGTGTTTGTATCTACCAGGAGTATCTGGTTTAGAGCACAACCACAGATCTTTTTTTGTAGGGTATCAGGTCTCTTTGTGTCTGTATCTACCAGAGGTATCAGGTCTCTTTGTGTCTGTATCTACCAGAGGTATCAGGTCTCTTTGTGTCTGTATCTACCAGAGGTATCAGGTCTCTTTGTGTCTGTATCTACCAGGGGTATCAGGTCTCTTTGTGTCTGTATCTACCAGAGGTATCAGGTCTCTTTGTGTCTGTATCTACCAGAGGTATCAGGTCTCTTTGTGTCTGTATCTACCAGAGGTATCAAGTCTCTTTGTGTCTGTATCTACCAGGGGCATCAGGTCTCATTGTGTCTGTATCTACCAGGGGCATCAGGTCTCTTTGTGTCTGTATCTACCAGAGGTGCAGGTCTCTTTGTGTCTGTATCTACCAGAGGCATCAGGTCTCATTGTGTCTGTATCTACCAGGGGCATCAGGTCTCTTTGTGTCTGTATCTACCAGAGGTGCAGGTCTCTTTGTGTCTGTATCTACCAGAGGTGCAGGTCTCTTTGTGTCTGTATCTACCAGAGGTATCAGGTCTCTTTGGGTCTGTATCTACCAGGGGCATCAGGTCTCTTTGTGTCTGTATCTACCAGAGGTATCAGGTCTCTTTGTGTCTGTATCTACCAGGGGCATCAGGTCTCTTTGTGTCTGTATCTACCAGAGGTATCAGGTCTCTTTGTGTCTGTATCTACCAGAGGTATCAAGTCTCTTTGTGTCTGTATCTACCAGGGGTATCAGGTCTCTTTGTGTCTGTATCTACCAGAGGTATCAGGTCTCTTTGTGTCTGTATCTACCAGAGGTGCAGGTCTCTTTGTGTCTGTATCTACCAGGGCCATCAGGTCTCTTTGTGTCTGTATCTACCAGAGGTGCAGGTCTCTTTGTGTCTGTATCTACCAGAGGTGCAGGTCTCTTTGTGTCTGTATCTACCAGAGGTATCAGGTCTCTTTGTGTCTGTATCTACCAGAGGTATCAGGTCTCTTTGTGTCTGTATCTACCAGAGGTATCAGGTCTCTTTGTGTCTGTATCTACCAGGGGCATCAGGTCTCTTTGTGTCTGTATCTACTAGAGGTATCAGGTCTCGTTGTGTCTGTATCTACCAGAGGTATCAGGTCTCTTTGTGTCTGTATCTACCAGAGGTATCAGGTCTCTTTGTGTCTGTATCTACCAGAGGTATCAGGTCTCGTTGTGTCTGTATCTACCAGATACCAGATATTAATATGCTATATTAATATACTGTATCAATATACTATATTAATATACTGTATCAATATACTATATTCATATACTGTATCAATATATTGTATCAATATACTATATTAATATACTGTATCAATATACTGTACCAATATACTGTATCAATATACTGTACCAATATACTGTATTAATATACTGTATCAATATACTATATTAATATACAGTATCAATATACTGTATCAATATACTGTATCAATATACTATATTAATATACTGTATCAATATACTGTATCAATATACTATATTAATATACTGTACCAATATACTGTATCAATATACTGTATCAATATACTATATTAATATACTGTATCAATATACTATATTAATATACTGTATCAATATACTATATTAATATACTGTATCAATATACTATATTAATATACTGTATCAATATACTATATTAATATACTGTATCAATACACTATATTAATATACTGTATCTCTCCCTCCCTGCTATTAGGAACCCCCTGTCTGCGTCCCAAATTGCACCCTGTTTCCTATAATGCACTTCCTTTGACCAGGGAGCATAGCGTCCCAAATTGCACCCTGTTTCCTTTAATGCACTTCCTTTGACCAGGGAGCATAGCGTCCCAAATTGCACCCTGTTTCCTATAATGCACTTCCTTTGACCAGGGAGCATAGCGTCCTAAATTGCACCCTGTTTCCTATAATGCACTTCCTTTGACCAGGGAGCATAGCGTCCCAAATGGCACCCTGTTCTCTAGTCAATGGAAGTGCCCTGTATGTGGAATAGGGTGCTATTTGAGACAACCCTGCGTGTTGCAAAGCGTGTCACTAAAGTCGTCTTGTCAGCGTAACGTTTCCACAGCCTTGATAGATGATGTAGGATACAGCTGGTAAGATATTGATTCATTGTACGTCAGTTTGGTTTAAATGAAGAGGCATAGAATCAGACATGTATTTACATTTGACTCATTTAGTAGACACTCGTATCCAGAGCAAATAGGGTTTAAGAGCCTTGCTCAAGGGCACATCGGCAGTTTAAAAAAATATAGAATCTTGTCGACTCGGGGACTCAAACCAGCGAAATTTCCGATTACTGGCCCAACTCTCTAAACTTCTAGGCCCTTTAGAATTAGTGGTTTCATTGCCGATTAAACCGTTCTCATTTACAGGGGTGTGAGTGTTCGTAGTGCTTGCTGATATGTCAAATGGGGCGGCAGGGTAGCCTAGTGGTTAGAGTGTAGAGGCGGCAGGGTAGCCTAGTGGTTAGAGTGTAGAGGAGGCAGGGTAGCCTAGTGGTTAGAGTGTAGAGGTGGCAGGGTAGCCTAGTGGTTAGAGTGTAGAGGTGGCAGGGTAGCCTAGTGGTTAGAGTGTAGAGGTGGCAGGTAGCCTAGTGGTTAGAGTGTAGAGGTGGCAGGGTAGCCTAGTGGTTAGAGTGTAGAGGTGGCAGGGTAGCCTAGTGGTTAGAGTGTAGAGTGGGCAGGGTAGCCTAGTGGTTAGAGTGTAGAGGTGGCAGGTAGCCTAGTGGTTAGAGTGTAGAGGTGGCAGGGTAGCCGAGTGGTTAGAGTGTAGAGGTGGCAGGTAGCCTAGTGGTTAGAGTGTAGAGGTGGCAGGGTAGCCTAGTGGTTAGAGTGTAGAGTGGGCAGGGTAGCCAAGTGGTTAGAGTGTAGAGGTGGCAGGTAGCCTAGTGGTTAGAGTGTGGAGGTGGCAGGGTAGCCTAGTGGTTAGAGTGTAGAGGTGGCAGGGTAGCCTAGTGGTTAGAGTGTAGAGGTGGCAGGGTAGCCTAGTGGTTAGAGTGTAGAGGTGGCAGGGTAGCCTAGTGGTTAGAGTGTAGAGGTGGCAGGGTAGCCCAGTGGTCAGAGTGTAGAGGTGGCAGGGTAGCCCAGTGGTTAGAGTGTAGAGGTGGCAGGGTAGCCTAGTGGTTAGAGTGTAGAGGTGGCAGGGTAGCCTAGTGGTTAGAGTGGAGGGGCGGCAGGGTAGCCTAGTGGTTAGAGTGTAGAGGTGGCAGGGTAGCCTAGTGTTTAGAGCTTTGGACTAGTAACTGGAAGGTTGCAAGTTCAAACCCCTGAGCTGACAAGGTACAAATCTGTCGTTCTGCCCCTGAACAGGCAGTAAACCCACTGTTCCTAGGCCGTTATTGAAGGTAAGAATTTGTTCTTAACTGACTTGCCTAGTTAAATAAAGGTACAACATAAAAATAAATATGTCTGTGTGTATGAAATATGCTGAAAATGTATTGCATGTAGAAATATAGGTTTTACCTTGATAGTGAAAACTACATTCAATTCCTTAGTGAGGTTTGCATTCCACATTCACAGATCACCTATATGGTTACTCTGCCGAGGCCTGTGTGACTTCAGGAAAGGGGAAATGCATATTTAAGTGGAAAATTAGCAGGTGTTAGCAAACCATTTTACCTAGTTGGCAAAATATGCACAATAAGACATGGGATAGGTCCATAGCAACACATTTAATGTATTAGACCCACAATAAAACATCTCCTACATATACCTGTTTGGAAAGGTCCATAGCAACACATTTAATGTATTAGACCCACAATAAAACATCTCCTACATATACCTGTTTGGAAAGGTCCATAGCAACACATTTAATGTATTAGACCCACAATAAAACATCTCCTACATATACCTGTTTGGAAAGGTCCCTAGCAACACATTTAAAGGATACAAACATAACATTTTAATTGGAAAAGGGGTTGTTAGATTTTTTTGGTATCTTGCAAATCCTTTAACAATTCCCTTTCTTACTAGGTAATACATCCTCCTACTGCTCGCTTATTCCCCTTGTTTTATATGGATCTTAACGTCGGACTTGGTGTCAACCACCAACTGAGAGCCTATAAGCCATCGTGAAAAACAACTGAGTTACTGCCATTGACAGGGAGATGGTGGTGGTATTTCTCTTCCAAGGCGATTGAGGGTGGAATTGAGATATCATTCATGGTAACAGCTGCTGACTCAAACCTCTTGTTAGAATGTTATAAGGAAAGGGGTCAGGGTTTCGATTTCTTTTGGGTTGTGTCGTATATTTTCAGGAAAGCAGGTTGATGAGAAGTTGTTTGTTTGGCAGCAATGAGGGGTCGTTTGGATGTCAGTGATGTGGAGATATCCATGTGGTCCAAGGAGAAATCCAATGGTACACTGTGATGTATTGGTTTGTGGTGGGTTTATTGAGAGGAACTAAGTTTGACTAATGACTATGACTTACTATGTGCTGGTGGCAAGAGACTGGAATTCATGTTTTTTGACATCCAGATTATTCATTTGGTAGATTTATGTGATTGTCCGAAATTACACGTCAACCAATTGATGATGTGAAAAGTAATTGGATCACCACCCAGATGGTAGAGGGAATTAATGTGAATATCTTTATTAAATACTACATGTATTCGCTTAGCTTTTGATGCGTGTGAAACCAATGATGGAGCGGCAGGTAGCCTAGCGTTTAGAGGCAGGTAGCCTAGCGGTTAGAGTCACATAGCCTAGCGTTTAGATGCAGGTAGCCTAGCGGTTAGAGTCACGTAGCCTAGCGTTTAGAGGCAGGTAGCCTAGCGGTTAGAGTCACGTAGCCTAGCGTTTAGAGGCAGGTAGCCTAGCGGTTAGAGTCACATAGCCTAGCGTTTAGATGCAGGTAGCCTAGCGGTTAGAGTCACGTAGCCTAGCGGTTAGAGACAGGTAGCCTAGCGGTTAGAGTCACGTAGCCTAGCGTTTAGAGGCAGGTAGCCTAGCGGTTAGAGTCACATAGCCTAGCGGTTAGAGGCAGGAAGCCTAGCGTTTAGAGGCAGGTAGCCTAGCGGTTAGAGGCAGGTAGCCTAGCAATTAGAGGCAGGTAGCCTAGCGTTTAGAGGCAGGTAGCCTAGCGGTTAGAGGCAGGTAGCCTAGCAATTAGAGGCAGGTAGCCTAGCGTTTAGAGGCAGGTAGCCTAGCGTTTAGAGGCAGGTAGCCTAGCGATTAGAGGCAGGTAGCCTAGCGTTTAGAGGCAGGTAGCCTAGCGTTTAGAGGCAGGTATCCTAGCGATTAGAGGCAGGAAGCCTAGCGGTTAGAGTCACGTAGCCTAGCGGTTAGAGGCAGGTAGCCTAGCGTTTAGAGGCAGGAAGCCTAGCGGTTAGAGTCACGTAGCCTAGCGTTTAGAGGCAGGTAGCCTAGCGTTTAGAGGCAGGTAGCCTAGCGGTTAGAGGCAGGAAGCCTAGCAGTTAGAGTCACATAGCCTAGCGTTTAGATGCAGGTAGCCTAGCGTTTAGAGGCAGGTAGCCTAGCGATTAGAGGCAGGAAGCCTAGCGGTTAGAGTCACCTAGCCTAGCGTTTAGAGGCAGGTGGCCTAGCGGTTAGAGACAGGTAGCCTAGCGGTTAAAGTCACGTAGCCTAGCGGTTAGAGTCACGTAGCCTAGTGGTTAGAGTGTTAGACTAGTAACTTGGAAGGTTGCTAGTTCAAATCCCAGAGCTGACAAGGTAAATATCTGTCGTTCTGAACAAGGCAGTTAACCCACTGTTCCTAGGCCATCATTGAAAATAAGAATTTAAGAACTTACTTACCTAGTTAAGTAAATGATATATAATAGACAGATTCCACCATGCATTAAAATACATCTCCAGTCAACTGTTTATCTCTCCATCCTGGGATAAATATTATTGACTTGATATTACAAGATATATATGTTTTAAATACATCATATCTATGTTATCTGATCTGCACTGTACTGTCAACTTGAAAGGTCATTTAATTTTTGAGGAGTTCACTAACGGCCCCTTATCATGGGCCACTGAGGGAGCTCATGGAATTTTATTAGAGATGATTGAGAATAACACAGAGTAACAGGGGATTTGATCCTCATGGTAGAATAACACAGAGTAACAGGGGATTTGATCCTCATGATTGAATAGCACAGAGTAACAGGGGATTTGATCCTCATGATAGAATAACACAGAGTAACAGGGGATTTGATCCTCATGGTAGAATAACACAGAGTAACAGGGGATTTGATCCTCATGGTAGAATAACACAGAGTAACAGGGGATTTGCATAATTTAGCAGACACTCTCATCAAAGCAATTTACAGTAATGAGTGGATACATTTTTTTGTAACTTTTTCCATACTGGTTCCACTCGGGAATCAATCCCACAACCCTGGTGTTTCAAGCGCCAGTCTCAACGAACTGAGCCACAAAGGACCATTTCTTCATCTTGGAAGAATAGCATAAATGGCATTTGGGGGAGGCAGCGTAGCCCAGTGGTTAGAGTGTTGGACTAGTAACTGAAAGGTTGCAAGTTCAAACCCCGAGCTGACAAGGTACAAATCTGTCGTTCTGCCCCTGAACAGGCAGTTAACCCACTGTTCCTAGGCCGTCATTGAAAATAAGAATTTGTTCTTAACTTACTTGCCTGGTTAAATAAATAAAAAATAAAGCAGCGAGAGAAAAATGAATCAGCTGTGTTTTTGATCCTGATTGAACCATTCTGTTTGAGTCCAGATAATTAACATAATAACAAGTTCGTTGAACGAGCAGTTCAAGAGTTCTACACCATCTGCCTACCCAAAGACTTTACCATACTAGATATAGTTCACTCGGAGCACTGCCTGCCCACCATCTGCCTACCCAAAGACTTTACCATACTAGATATAGTTCACTCGGAGCATTGCCTGCCCACCATCTGCCTACCCAAAGACTTTACCATACTAGATATAGTTCACTCAGAGCACTGCCTGCCCACCATCTGCACATCAAAGACTTTACCATATTAGATATAAATTGCCTTCAGAAAGTATTCAGACCCCTTGACTTTTTCCACATTTTATTAGGTTACAGCCTTATTCTAAAATGGATTAAATAAATAAAAATTGTGAAGAATCTACACAAAATACCCCATAATGATAAATACAGAGGTTCGAAACTGAGCTCAGGTGCATCCTGTTTCCATTGATCATCCTTGAGATGTGTCTTCAACTTCATTGGAGTCCACCTGTGGTAAATTCAATTGATTGGACATTTAGAAAGGCACAACCCTGTCTCTTTAAGGTCCAACTATTTTTAGTGCATGTCAGAGCAAAAACCAAGCCATGAGGTCGAAGGAATTGTCTGTAGAGCTTCGAAACAGTCATTGTGTTGAGGTACAGATCTGGGGAAGGGTACCAACAAATTTCTGCAACATTGAAGGTCCCCAAGAACACAGTGGCCTCCATCATTCTTAAATGGAAGAAGTTTGGAACCACCAAGACTCTTCCTAGAGCTGGCCGCCCGACCAAACTGAGCAGTCGGGAAGAAGGGGTTTGGTCACTCTAACAGAGCTCTGGAGTTCCTCTGTGGAGATGGAAGAACTTTCCAGAAGGACAACCATCTCCACAGCACTCCACCAATCACACCTTTATGTTAGGGTGGCCAGACGGAAGCCACTCCTCAGTAAAAGGCAAATGACAGCCCACTTGGAGTTTGCCAAAAGTTACCTAAAGAATCTCAGATCATGAGAAATAAGATTCTCTGATCTGATGAAACCAAGATTGAACTCTTTGGTCTGAATGCCAAGTTTCACATCTGGAGGAAACCCTGGCACCATCCCTACAGTGAAGCATGAAGGTAGCAGCATCATGCTGTGGGAATGTTTTCAGCAGCAGGGACTAAGACTAGTCAGGATCGAGGCAAAGTAGAGAGATCCTTGATGAGAACCTGCACCAGAGCACTCAGGACCTCATACTGGGATGAAAGTTCACCTTCCAACAGGACAATGACCCTAAGCACACAGCCAAGACAACGCAGGAGTTGCTTCGGGGACAAGTCTCCGAATGTCCTTGAGTGGCCCAGCCAGAGCCCGGACTTTAACCCGATCGAACATCTCTGGAGAGACCTGAAAATAGCTGTGCAGCAACGCACCCCATCCAACCTGACAGAGTTTGAGAGGATCTGCAGAGAAGAATGGGATGGCAGGGTAGCCTAATGGTTAGAGCGTTGGACTAGTGACCGGAAGGTTGCAAGTTCAAACCCCCGAGCTGACAAGGTACGAATATGTCGTTCTGCCCCTGAACAGGCAGTTAACCCACTGTTCCCAGGCTGTCATTGAAAATAAGAATTTGTTCTTAACTGGCTTGCCTGGTTAAATAAAGGTAAAATAAAAATTTAAAAAACACTCCAAATACAGGTGTGCCAAGCTGGTAGCGGAAGACTCGAGGATGCAATCGCTGCCAAAGGTTGTTCAACAAAGTACTGAGTAAAGGGTAAATTAGCAAAAACCTTTATAAACCCATTTTTGCTTTATTATTATGGGGTATTGTGTGTAGATTGATGAGGGGAAAAAACTATTTAATTCATTTTAGAAAAAGGCTGTAACTTAACAAAAATGTGGGGGGAAAAAATCAAGGGATTTGGATTATTTCCGAAGACACTGTAGTTCACTACATTAAACAGCATGCAGCCTGAGAGAAAACTTGCTTTTAAATATGTGCTTTCTGATGATGTTTCATATAAAAATATAAAATGTTTATATTTACATTTACACTACAAGTAATGTTATATTTATGTTTAATTCCAATACAACTCATCCTACAATGTTTCACTGTGCTTTTACACCTGCATTGTTTGCTGTTTGGGGTTTTAGGCTGGGTTTCTGTACAGCACTTTGAGATATCAGCTGATGTACGAAGGGCTATATAAATAAATTTGATTTGATTTGATTTTGATTTGATCGAATAAGTGCTGTACAGATGAATAATAAAAAATAATAATTGAAAACAGATACAGAGTAATCAATACATATAAATGGGAGGAGTGGAGGAGCTAGGTTAGTGATTTAACACCTGTCTATGTGCTGTGTGAGGAGAGGAGGAGCTAGGTTAGTGATGTAATATCTGTCTATGTGCTGTGTGAGGGGAGGAGGAGCTAGGTTAGTGATTTAACATCTGTCTATGTGCTGTGTGAGGAGAGGAGGAGCAAGGTTAGTGATTTAACATCTGTCTATGTGCTGTGTGAGGAGGAGCTAGGTTAGTGATTTAACATCTGTCTATGTGCTGTGTGAGGGGAGGAGGAGCTAGGTTAGTGATGTAATATCTGTCTATGTGCTGTGTGAGGGGAGGAGGAGCTAGGTTAGTGATTTAACATCTGTCTATGTGCTGTGTGAGGAGAGGAGGAGCAAGGTTAGTGATTTAACATCTGTCTATGTGCTGTGTGAGGAGGAGCTAGGTTTGTGATTTAACATCTGTCTATGTGCTGTGTGAGGGGAGGAGGAGCTAGGTTAGTGATTTAACATTTGTCTATGTGCTGTGTGAGGGGAGGAGGAGTTAGGTTAGTGATTTAACACCTGTCTATGTGCTGTGTGAGGGGAGGAGGAGCTAGGTTAGTGATTTAACACCTGTCTATGTGCTGTGTGAGGGGAGGAGGAGCTAGGTTAGTGATTTAACACCTGTCTATGTGCTGTGTGAGGAGGAGCTAGGTTAGTGATTTAACATCTGTCTATGTGCTGTGTGAGGAGGAGCTAGGTTAGTGATTTAACCATTTGTCTATGTCTCAAATCAAATGTTATTTGTCACATGAATTTAACATGAAATGCTTGCTTACGAGCCCTATGTAGAGGGGGCACCTGTACCGAGTCAATGTGCGGGGGTACAGGTTAGTAGTGGTAATTGAGGTCATTTGTACATGTGCAGTGTCTTGCAAAAGTATTCCTCCCCCTTGGCGTTTTTACAATTTTGGTGCATTACAACCTGTAATTAAAATGGATTTTTATTTGGATTTCATGTAATGGACATACACAAAATAGTTGTGAAATGGTGAAGTGAAATGAAATTGGTGAAGTGAAATAAAGAAAAAAAAGAAAAAAAAAAAAGTGGTGTGTGCATATGTATTCACCCCCAGAGTCTGCAACACCACTAAGCAAGCGGCACCACCTAGCAAACAACACCATGCAGACCAACGCGCTCTCCAAACAGGTCAAGGACAAAGTTGTGGAGAAGTACAGATCAGGGTTGGGTTATTAAAAAATATCAGAAACTTTGAACATCCCACATTAAATCCATTCTTTTTTTAAAATGAAAGAATATGGCACCACAACAAACCTGCTAAGAGAGGGCCGCCCACCAAATTCATGGACCAGGCAAGGAGGGCATTAATCAGAGAGCCAACAAAAAGACCAAAGATAACCCTGAAGGAGCTGCAAAGCTCCACAGTGGAGATTGGAGTATCTGTCCATGGGACCACTTTAAGCCGTACACTCCACAGAGCTGGGCTTTACGGAAGAGTGGCCAGAAGAAAGCCATTGCTTAAAGAAAAAAATAAGCAAACACTTTTGGTGTTCGCCAAAAGGCATGTGGGAGACTCTGTAACTGTATTAATGTTGGTAAAACTATTAATATTGGTAATATTAATTCATATTTATATTAATATTGTTGTAGCAGCAGGCTAGCCTAGTGGTTAGAGCGTTGGACTAGTAACCAAGAGGTTGCAAGTTCAAATCCCCGAGCTGTCAAGGTACAAATCTGTCATCATTGAAAATAAGAATTTGTTCTTAACTGACTTGCCTATTAAAAAAAATAAAACACGACTAATATTGGTAACATTATTAATATTGGTAACAGTCTGTTAATATTGGTAACATTATTAATATTGGTAACAGTCTGTTAATATTGGTAACATTATTAATATTGGTAACAGTCTGTTAATATTGGTAACATTATTAATATTGGTAACACTATTAATATTGGTAACAGTCTGTTAATATTGGTAACACTATTAATATTGGTAACACTATTAATATTGGTAACACTATTAATATTGGTAACAGTCTGTTAATATTGGTAACACTATTAATATTGGTAACACTGTTAATATTGGTAACACTATTAATATTGGTAACATTAATTAACACTATTAATATTCTCTGTTAATATTTAAGATTAATTAAAACTATATTCTGTATAAAACTAATATTGGTAACACTATTAATATTGGTAACAGTCTGTTACACTATTAATATTGGTAACATTATTAATGTTGGTAACTCTATTAATATTGGTAACACTATTAATATTGGTAACACTATTAATATTGATAACAGTCTGTTAATATTGGTAACACTATTGTTGGTAACTCTATTAATATTGGTAACTCTATTAATATTGGTAACAGATTAATACTGGTAACAGACTATTAATATTGGTAAGATTATATTAAAACTATATTCATATTCATAAAACTATTCATATTGGTAACACTCTCTTAATAATGGTAACAGTACTAATATTGGTAACACTATTAATATTGGCAACACTCTATTAATGTTGGTAACAGTCTATTAATATTGGTAACACTCTATTAATATTGGTAGCAATCTATTAATATTGGTAACAATCTATTAATATTGGTAACACTCTATTAATGTTGGCAACACTATTAATATTGGTAACAGTCTATTAATATTGGTAACACTCTATTAATGTTGGTAACAGTCTATTAATATTGGTAACACTCTATTAATATTGGTAACAATCTATTAATATTGGTAACAGTCTATTAATGCTGGCAACACTATTAATATTGGTAAAACTCTATTAATGTTGGTAACAGTCTGTTAATATTGGTAACACTCTATTAATATTGGTAACAATCTATTAATATTGGTAACAATCTATTAATATTGGTAACACTCTATTAATGTTGGTAACAGTCTGTTAATATTGGTAACACTCTATTAATATTGGTAACAATCTATTAATATTGGTAACAGTCTATTAATGCTGGCAACACTATTAATATTGGTAACACTCTATTAATGTTGGCAACACTATTAATATTGGTAACAGTCTATTAATATTGGTAACTCTATTAATATTGGTAACACTATTAATATTGGTAACTCTATTAATATTGGTAACACTATTAATATAGGTAACACTATTAATATTGGTAACACTCTATTAATGTTGGTAACAGTCTATTAATATTGGTAACACTATTGATACTTGTAACACTTTTAATATTGTAAACACTATTGATACTGGTAACAGACTATTAATATTGGTAACACTATTAATATTGGTAACACTATTGATACTTGTAACACTTTTAATATTGGTAACACTTTTAATATGGGCAACAGTCTATTAATATTGGTAACAATCTATTAATATTGGTAACACTTTTAATATTGGTAACAGTCTATTAATATTGGTAACACTATTAATGTTAGACCCCAGTTCCTACATTTGAACTTTATTTTTTTAAATTTATTTTAAACGATGTTACATTTTATCTCTGGGACCCTCAGGATGACAAATCAGAGCAAGATCTTTTTAAAAACCTTTATTTAACTAGGCAAGTCAGTTAAGAACAAATTCTTATTTTCAATGACGGCCTAGGAACACTGTGTTAACTGCCTTGTTCAGGGGCAGAGCGACCGTTTTACCTTGTCAGCTTGGGGATTCGATCTTGCAACCTTTTTGGTTATTAGACCAACGCTTTAACCACCAGGCTACCCGCTGCCCCAAGATCACTGAATGTAGGTACATTATTTACCTTCAGAGGTGAATGTATCAAACCAGTTGCCGTGATAAGTGTTTTTGTTGTTGTCCACTCTCCTCAAACAATAGCATGATATTTCTTTCCACTGTAATAGCTACTGTTGATTGGACACTGCAGTTAGATTAACAAGCATTTATAAGACATGTCTATGTCCCAGAAAGTTGACTGTTGTACACTATGTCATTCTAGTCACAGTAGCGCACGTTAGCAGCAACCTTCCCGGGTTTAGGGACAACCAAATCTCGTAGAGGATTAAAGGGAAACAGATCCTCTTCATCTCTGATTGGCCTTTCGTGCTTACCTTTCAATAGCAACACCTGTTAACTTCCCTGCGACATCACAAGCAGAACAAGATATCACCCCAGAAATCACCTGGAATATAAAATGAGCTAAAAGTTGTACTCAGCAACACAAGATAACACACCCACAAACTCCCAAGTATGTATTTGAACACGATCCTTTTATAGGTTACTTTACGAAGAAAACAATTATGTCAGAGATGAACTAGCAAACGGATAAAGCATTAAAAAAATATATGGGAGTGGGAGTTTAATATCCCAATCTGAGATATTACTATGTTTCTGGAGAACAATTGAAAAAACCTATTTTCATAAAAACTGTCATATTTTGATCCTCTAGTGTGGATAATTAATATTCATGCATTTGTCCTTCTCTTTTCTCTCTCTCACTGTTTTATAAGGCCTGTCTGTCTGCCTTTATTCTCTCTTTCTCTCTTTCTCTCTCTCTCTCTCTCTCTCTCTCTCTCTCTCTCTCTCTCTCTCTCTCTCTCTCTCTCTCTCTCTCTCTCTCTCTCTCTCTCTCTCTCTCTCTCTCTCTCTCTCCTGTTACTCTCTCTCTCTCTCTCTCTAAAGCCTGTCTGTCTGTCTGTCTGTCTCTGTCTCTCTCTGTCTGTCTGTCTGTCTCTCTGTCTCTCTCTCTGTCTGTCTGCCTGTCTGTCTGCCTGTTACTGTGTTCTCTCCTCTCTCTCTTTCTGTTTTCTAAAGCCTGTCTGTCTGTCTGTCTGTCTGTCTGTGACTGTATTCTCTCCTCTCTCTGATGTAATGGGTGTTTGTCCTGTAACCACTTTAACTCACAGGATGAATACATTAATAAAACGTGCACTAAAGTCTATGTTGCTGCTGTTGTCTGAGCTGAGGACCGTGTTGAGTCAAACTGAATATATATACTTCTTTATTCTCACAGGAATAAAGCAAAAGGCTTAGGAAGCCTTATCTGCACAAAAGCACAACGTCGTCAGTGATACCATGCATGACGACTGTAACATCCAATGAATAATTTTAAGATATTCTATTGGTTTGTGTATCTTTGTCCTGTAGAGTGTGAGTGAACTACGCCCCAGGTGAGTTATAAAGGCAGCTGTACCAGTTGGGCTTCAGTAGCTACACAGCCACTTATTAGCTA
>NW_025749644.1:0-23516 GCF_021184085.1 Oncorhynchus gorbuscha | reverse complement strand
AACCGGCTCAAAGCCCGTAACAAAGGGAGACAACGTGGAGATAAGGAGTAGCAAAATATGTATTTATTAACTAAAGCAACTAAGTATAATATACAATGGTGTGTGTAATCAGTAATCAGTAGTGTAAGTGAGTGTTTTGCATGCATGAATGTGATAATGCAGGGTGATGAAAGGTGCCAAAGCAAACAAACAAAAGGCCACCAAGAACCACAACACAATCTACGTAAGGTGTCTGCATGGAGAGAGTCTCCTCCATGAATGTGGAAAAGGTCTATTTATCCTGGGAGACACCTGGCCCAGGTGTTTCCCATGTAGCTGACGACCCTCTCAACTCCGCCCACCGGCATCCTAATAAGGAAACAAGAACAAAGACAGAATACGGCAGACAGAGTGGGAGGGTCGTCACATTCCCCCCCATAAAACCGGGGACCAACAAGGACCCCGGAACAACATACCAGCCTCCCGCGTCCCAAATTGACACAGGCCTATGCGTCCCAAATTGACACAGGCCTCTGCGTCCCAAATTGACACAGGCCTCTGCGTCCCAAATTGACACAGGCCTCTGCGTCCCAAATTGACACAGGCCTCTGCGTCCCAAATTGACACAGGCCTCTGCGTCCCAAATTGACACAGGCCTCTGCGTCCCAAATTGACACAGGCCTCTGCGTCCCAAATTGACACAGGCCTCTGTGCCCCAAATTGATGAGGGTTTACGTGTTCACACTTACAATTTGCCCCAGCCAACCTCCTCCCCAGACCTCAGCAACCTTCGCACAGGAAGCAACATTTAAGAGGAAAGAAAACAAGACCAGGAGGGAGCAGACAGGACAGAGAGAACATGACAATACGAAACAATGGTCAGTCACGTAAACATTAGGAACAGGGCGCACGAGAGAGCGCATCAGCAATCACGTTTTCAGTCCCCCGGATGTGCCTCACATCGAGATGGAATGATTGTAAAAATAAACACCATCGCATTATCCTCTGGTTTGGACACATCATGGACCTCAAAAAAGTGAGGGGTTATGGTCGGTGTAGACCACAATAGGTACTACCCCGACCCGACATACACTTCGAAGTGTTGTAGCGCCCAAATGAGTGCTAGCGCTTCCCTTTTCAATAACCGAATAGTTCAACTGATAATCGTTAAACTTTTTTAGAAAAGAAACTAACAGGCCTCTCAATCCCAGACACATCTGCTTGCAGCAAAACTGCACCTGCCCCACATGACTAGCATCCACCTGCAAGGTAAATGACAAATCCATGCGAGGAGCAGCCAGCACTGGAGTTGAGGTAAGCAACCTCTTTGAATCTTCAAAAGCGTGTTGACAACGAGTAGACCAAACGTAAACAGCCTTAGCTTTCAGCATATCTGTCAAGGGAGCGACCACAGTAGAAGTTATTACAAAAACTACGGTAATAACCAATCATGCCCAAGAAATGCATCAGTTCCTTTTAGTAGTTGGTGGTGGAAAAGCATCAATAGCCACCACTTTAGCCCGAACAGGACGCACTTCACCCTGCCCAACCACTTTTCCAAGGTATGTAACAGTCGCCTGAGCAAACTCACATTTTGCCAGATTGATTGTGAGGCGACCCGCAGCCAGACGTTCGAACAAGGCTTGAATACGGGACAGATGTTCTTCCCAAGTATCTGCATAGATCACTACATCGTCCAAATAAACAGCGCACCCGGTCAGACCGGCGACAACCCTGTTCATAAGTCGCTGAAAAGTGGCAGGTGCATTGCGCAGACCGAAACTCATAACTGAATACGAGTACAGACCAAAGGGTGTAATAAAGGCAGAGATTTCACGTGCCCTACTCGTCAGTGGCACCTGCCAATAGCCTTTAACAGGTCAAATTTGCTCACAAACTTAGCTGCACCGACTTGATCAACACAGTCCTCCCTCCGAGGAAGAGGAAATGAATCTGGCTTTGTGACACTGTTTACCTTACGGTAGTCCGTACAAAAACGGTTTGTTCCATCCGGTTTACTGACCAAGATACAGGGAGAAGCCCAACTGGAGAAAGAAGGCTCTGCTATCTTACTCTCCAGCATGTACTTGACCTCAGCATCCAGACAACGTAGTTTCTCTGAAGAAACTCTATGGAACCGCTGACGAATGGGGTCAGCACCTCCAATGTCAATATCATGTTCTATTAAGTTTGTACGTGTAGGTGTATCAGAAAATAAACCTGGAAATCTCTGAATCAGACCAACCATCTCTTTCCGCTCATCAACAGGTAGGTGAGTGAGAAGACTGTCTAAAATATCCAGTGTTTCTGAATTTTTCAATCTACCCTGCAATATACAATCGTCAGGACCAGGAACATCTTCCTCCTCATGCACAGGTCTAGCACGACAAGAACCCAAGGAAACAACGGTATCAGCCAAAAGAACAGGTTTTACCGTCCTCTGTAGAATCCCACTGTTCAGTCTCAGAGGAACGTGCATAATAGGGTTTTAACAGATTTACATGGCACAGCTGGTGTGCTTTCCTCCGTTCTGGAGTGGCAACTAGATAATTTTGCTCAGTGTACTGGCGCACCACTGTATATGGACCTTGAAATTTGGCTTGAAAAGGAGAACCAACAATTGGCAGCAGAGCAAGAACCTGGTCACCTGGACTAAAGTGACGAGGCTCAGTTCGGCGATCAAATATGCCCTTCATCCTCTCCTGTGAAGATGATAACTTCTCTTTAGCCATTTCACCAGCGGCATACAGCCGTCGCCGGAAATCACACACATACGAACACAGGGACTGAGGAGGCTCGGGAGACTTCCAGTCATCCTGGAGAACAGATAAAAGTCCACGCACCCTATGTCCAAACACAAGGTCATTTGGACTGAAACCTGTGCTCTCCTGTGAAACTTCCCTAGCGGCTAACAGTAACCAAGGCAACCCCTCCTCCCAATCCTTATCCATCTAGTACAATAAGCTCTCAAAGACTTAAGTGTTTGATGGAAACGTTCCAGTGCTCCTTGACTTTGCGCGTGATAGGCGCTAGACACATTGTGTTTAATATGGAGCTGTTGAAGAACCTGACCAAACAGATTAGAGGTAAAATTAGATCCTTGATCACTCTGAATGACCTTAGGGATTCCAAACAATGAGAGAAACTGAGTCAAAGCTTTTAACACCGATTTAGTCGTGATAGATCGGAGAGGATAGGCAGCAGGAAACCTAGTGGTCTGACACATCACAGTGAACAGGTAACTGCTACCCTTTTTAGATCGAGGCAGAGGACCCACACAGTCAATAATCAGATACTCAAAAGGTTGGCTGAGTACAGGAATAGGAAACAATGGTACTGGTTTAATAGCTTGATTAGGCTTACCAGTTAATTGACAGGTGTGACAAGTTTTGATAAAATCAGAAACATCCCTCTTTAATCTAGGCCAAAAGAAATGTCTTAATATGCGATTGTAGGTTTTCCTCACCCCCATATGTCCAGCAACGTCGCTGTGAGAAGTTTCCAACACCAACTCACGAAGCTTAACTGGTACAACAACTTGACTAATTGCCTCCCCCAGAAAAACACTATCATGAGACACCCACTTTCTCATCAGGACATCCTCTTGGAGAAAATAGCCATGGGCGACATCTCCCAACTGTTCTATAGGCACAATTTGATCACGCAACTCTTCCAACGTGGGGTCATCCCGTTGAGCATTGATTAGATCTGAGCGGGTTACAGATAACGGGATAACAGGGAAGACAGTGACATACTTTGTATTATTATCATTAGTCGGCGCAGTGACTAGTTCGCCACGGCTCATAGAACGTGTCACTGCACACGCAGAGAACACCTCTGGGAAACTCTGTACACTCTCATCAGGAATCCCAACAAATGACGGCTTAGTGGAAACCACTAGAGATGGAAACACGACTGGCCATACACGCTCACCTGCCAAGTTATTCCCAAGGATAACGTCGATACCCTCAATAGGCAACGAAGGACGCACCCCACAACAACTTCACCCTTCACCAGCCCACAATCCAACATCAGTTTATGCAATGGAACTGACAGAGTGTTCAAACCTATTCCCCTAATTAGAACACTATTCCCCCGAATCAGTCTCAGCAGAAAAGGGTAACACAGACTCCAACACAAATGATTCAGAGGCACCTGTGTCTCTCAGGATCTTCACTGGCACTAGGTCTTTACTTCCTAACATAGACACAAAACCTTCTGTAATGAAAGGTAAATAGTCTGGATCAATATGGACTTTCACATTCTCCTGGGCCTGAGGAAATGAGTCAAGAATGAACTGATGTGGAACAGGTGCAGCTAACGCAGCAGGCTTAGATTTAGCGTAAGCACCCTTTGACCTGAGAAGTGGACATTCGTTTTTCCAATGACCTGAACCTTGACAGTAGTGACACTCCTGCCCAAAGTCAGCCTTACCATGGGAGTCAGGTTCAACCCTAGTTGAATAGAACTCTGCCCGAGAACCAAAGTATCTCGGTGAGCGAAGCCCAAATCTATCCGAATGCCCCCACTCTTTCCGAATACGGGGTTTTGCAAAGACACTTTTGTGAGTCAACACATACTCGTCCGCCAAAACCGCAGCTTCAGCAACATTCTTTACTTTCTGTTCATTAATATAAGTGGCAATACGATCAGGAATTGGGTCCTTAAATTGCTCTAACATAATCAGATCACACAGCCCTTGGAAAGTCACAACTGCAGAGGCGGAACACCAGCGATTAAACTGTAAAGATAACTGTCGCGCAAACTCAACATGAGTCTGGTTATCGTCCCTTTTTAAAGTTCTAAATCATTGGCGGTAAGCCTCAGGGACCAATTCATAAATCTGTAACACAGCTGTTTTAACTTTATCATAACTGGCACTGTCGTGTACACTAAGAGCTGAATATGCTTCCTGCGCTTTACCAGTCAGCACACACTGCAACATTAAAGTGCGGTCAGAATCAGGCCAACTCCTAGCGTCAGCAACCCACTCAAACAACGAAAAGAATGTCTCGGGGTCCCTTTCATTAAACCGAGGCAATAACCGCAAGTTCCCAACAATATCAAATGTCTCTGGGGCATGACCAAAAGCGGAACTACCCCTAGGTAAATCTGGGTCACCTTCCCAAAACAAACTCTCCCCTGAGATCTTTCCTTCCCTAACCAACTCTATACGTTCTTGTTGCAACTTGATTTTAGCACGCTCCATATCTTGTTTAAATGCCAATTCCTTTTCATATTTCACACGATCATGCTCTAGCTTCTCACGATCATGCTCTAGCTTCTCACGATCATGCTCTAGCTTCTCACGATCATGCTCTAGCTTCTCACGATCATGCTCTAGCTGTAACAAAAGCAGTTCTTTCTGCTGTTCAAAAAGAAGGCTACTAGGACTAACCGATGGAATGGCTATTGTAACGTTATGGGGAGACAACAAATCCTCAGCAGAGGCTGGCCCGGTGGTAACTTCAAGAATACCACTCTCCATCAGATTGGCTTTCAATATCAACCTAATAGAATTCTTTAGACGTTTATCACTAATCTCAACCTTGTAGTGTTCCGCGACCTTCAACAGCTGTTCTTTAGTACCTACATCTAACAATTCCTCTGATGGAGAGCAAATTAACTTATCTACATAAGACGCCATAATCACACAAAATTTTTTTATCGCTTTTCCCTTCTGCTGAGCACACCAGAACACAACCCGAGAATTGACAATCACCCTGAGCACCACAGAAGAGAGATGAGATATGGAGCTTCCCCAAAACCTACAATAACTCAACCCTAGTCTTCGTGCAGATTTGCGGTGGGAATTTACGCACTGTAGCCCGCTGGCAAGGAAATAGAACTCCCCAGCATGCTGGCAAATTCCACCAAGCCACGGATGTGCCCCCGAGACAACTGCTCAGTCCACAGACACCACACAAAAATAACAAACATTAACCATGCCCAACATATTCCAAAAAATGAAACACGTCACTAAACCTATCAGGGGAAAAAGGCTATAGCTCCGGGTAGCAAGTTCCACTACCCTACCCAAATCTCCCACCGAGGTACACAGCAGATTACTCACTTCAGACTGACGTCCCAACAGAAAGTAGAACAAGAGTTCAGGCTAGGCAGGGCCTGGAAACTAACCATTATACTCTCTCCAACATAGCACACAAACCAAACAACAAAGGCAACCAATACTGGGCCGATCACACTCAAACACCATATTCAAACCAAACACGTACCTCCACGGTCTCCCAAACCAATAGTTCAAAGATCCCGGACGAGCCCCCACTTGTCACGAACCGGCTCAAAGCCCGTAACAAAGGGAGACAACGTGGAGATAAGGAGTAGCAAAATATGTATTTATTAACTAAAGCAACTAAGTATAATATACAAGGGTGTGTGTAATCAGTAATCAGTAGTGTAAGTGAGTGTTTTGCATGCATGAATGTGATAATGCAGGGTGATGAAAGGTGCCAAAGCAGAACAAACAAAAGGCCACCAAGAACCACAACACAATCTACATAAGGTGTCTGCATGGAGAGAGTCTCCTCCATGAATGTGGAAAAGGTCTATTTATCCTGGGAGACACCTGGCCCAGGTGTTTCCCATGTAGCTGACGACCCTCTCAACTCCGCCCACCGGCATCCTAATAAGGAAACAAGAACAAAGACAGAATACGGCAGACAGAGTGGGAGGGTCGTCACACTCCTCCACAAAACTTTACAGTTGTCTATTCTTTGGGGCAGGCAGGTAGTGTTATCCTGGCATCTGCCAAACCCAGATGGTGCAGCGTGATTCATCACTTGAGAGAACTCGTTTCCACTGCTCCAGAGTCCAATGGCGGCAAGCTTTACATCACAGCCGATGCTTGGCATTGTGCATGGTAATCTTAGGCTTGTGCACGGCTGCTCGGCCATGGAAACCCATTTCATGAAGCTTCCAACTAACAGTTCTTGTTCTGATGATGTTGCTTCCAGAGGCAGTTTGGAACTTGGTAGAGAGTGTTGCATCCGAGGACAGATGATTTTTATGCACTACCCGCTTCAACATTTGGCGGCCCCGTTCTATGAGCTTGTGTGACCTACCACTTCGCACCTGAGCCATTTGTTGCTCCTAGACATTTCCACTTCACAATAAAACACTTACAGTTGACTGGGGCAGCTCTATCAAGGCAGAAATTTGATGGTGCCACGTTGAAAGTCACTAAGCTCTTCAGTAAGGTCATTTTATTGTGAATAGATTGCATGGATGTGTGCTCGATTTTATACACCTGTCAGCAACTGGTGTGGCTGAAATAGCCAAACCCACTAATTTGAAGAAATGTCCACATACTTTTGTATATAGTGTGTATTTCACAAGTGAGGTTTGATGTGTTTTTTTCTGAGGGATGTGCACAATATAAATTCACATCTCAATTTTGGTCCATTAGAAGAAAAAACCCCACATATGCCTACATACAATCTGCAATACTTTGATGAAGTCTGTTTTGTGTTTCAGGATATTGGCTTGTACTCCTCAGACCTCGCCAACCTCTTTCAAAATATCAGCTCAATGTGCAGTGTGCAAGACTTCTGAGAATACAAAACATTAAGAACACCTGTTTTTTCCATGATATAGACTGAGCAGGTGAATCCAGGTGAAAGTTATGAACCCTTACTGATGTCACTTGTTAAATCCACATCAATCAGTGTAGATGAAGGGGAGGTGACAGGTTAAATTAGCATTTTTAAGTTAAATAAGGATTTCTAAGCCTTGAGACAATTGAGCCATGGATTGTGTATGTGTGCCGTTCAGTTGGCGAATGGGCAAGACAAAATATTTAAGTGCCTTTGAACGTGGTATGGTGGAAGGTGCCAGACGCATTGGTTTGTGTCAAAAACTGCAACGCTGCTGGGCTTGTTAAACTTTGGTATGGTTTGTTAAACTTTGCAATGGTTTTTGCTTGGCATACCTTTTAAAGTGCAAAAGTGAGTCTCAGCATCACTCTGTTACCATGGAATTGCCCAGGACAGACTTAATAAACAATGACAGATGGCACCGGCTCTCCCTCCTACTTCTGAAGAAAATGAAGAGCTTTACAAGTTGCATGTTAATGGCATTACACTAGAGTAGCACTCATATCACATCCCCCAAGTGACTGTGATATTCACAGTGAACAAACAACCAACAAGGGACAGAGATGAGGCGTGCTAAAGTTTTATTTAACCATCTGAGCATAGGATCTGGGAAAATGTTTGTTGCAAGCTCTGTTTGAGTATTTGCTCTTTGTAATATACGAGATGCATTCAGTATTTTATTTATTTCGTATCTTTAACCCAAAAATAAACTAAAAGTTGATTTGTTGGTACTTTTTAAATTAAAAAGCAGATTGATGTGCTCCATTGAAACCCTGATTGCCTTCTAACTTCATTGGAAAAAGTGCAGAAATGCTTAGAAAGAGAAGGATTCACCTCATCAGAAAATTCTGGCTCACGTGAATGTCTGCAGATTAATTTGAACACTTGTAGTTCTTTGACTGTATTCAACAGGAGAAAAATTCCACTGTCGTTCCAATCCAATTACAACATTGACATTTTCCCTTTTGCTGATAGTGCTAATATGACACATCTGTTCTGTTTAAATTTCAAATGGAAAATACTGCGGAAATGTCGGGGTAATTTTGGATTCTGAATGGAAACGTCCTTAGCGTCCTACTTTTAATTAAAAGTAAATCCCCCACAATTGAATAGAAGCCACACATTGACTTGAGCTATGCTAACAACAACGACACCCTAGCCATGAATATGCTGTGTTTGCCTGCCTTCTGCTTTTGATTCCTGGCTGCCTGCGCCTCGCTGTGGTCCTCACTCAGTGTGACGCTGTAACTCCATGAATTATGTAGAGGCCCTCACATAAAGGGGAACGATGGATGATAGACAGTGCTCGCACTCTACGCCGCTGAAAAAATACATTAAAGCCACAGTGGTGGCGCCAGGGTTCCAGGGATAGCCCTGGCTAGGAGTGCCAAAGGTAGTCAAAGAGGGTGTCGCTTCCTGTCTGTCAGTGGCATAGGACGTGCATGATCATGCAGGACGGTGATGTGGTTAAAGATGATAAAGCATTCGAGAAATGGAAACAAGTCAATCATCTGGCAGCCATGCACAGGTTTGAAGACTGTAGAGGATTATGCATCTGGGAGTCAGGTCATGTTCTCTGCATGGTTATCAACATGGGTTTTATGAATTCACAGGCCTACCCTTTGGGTTCATGTCAGGCACATGTAAACAAATATGTTGTTCATAAAAGATTGAAATGTAAACATTTTGATTCTGAATTACTAGCATGTTGATAAGTCTGAGATCAAATCATCACATAATTAATTACCCAGAGCTTTATGACAGACAGTTTACAGAAATAAAATACTTTTATTTGACCATTTTAAAAACAAAGTTCAACCACATGTGGATAAAATGCATTTAACAAAATAATTGAGGATAAAACAAAAATGTTTAAAAATTTATTTCCATTGTGGTCCACTTTGATTGTAAAGGGAGTTGAGGCAGTATGGGCTGGAATGGCAGTATAGATTGAGTGGAGGGGGCATTGATGATACAGACCAGGAGAAATAAAGACAGTCTGACAAACAGGCCCGGAGCTCTTCATCAGTGAACCACACCTGCTTTTTGACTGCCATGGTTCCTACACAGGACCCAAAACATAACACCAGACTAGAAAATAAATAAGTGTCAGTGCATGGCACAATTGCTTATTTCAGGATGATGTACCTTAATACAATGTCTTCCCGAAAAGTATTCAGAACAATAACGACAAAGCAACTCTCAGACCATGAGAAACAAGATTCTCTGGTCTGATTAAACCACTATTGAACTCTGGCCTGAATACCAAGCGTCACGTCTGGAGGAAACCTGGCACCATCCCTACGGGGAAGCATGGAGGTGGCAGCATCAAGCTGCGGGGATGGTTTTCAGTGGCAGGGATTGGGAGATACCTGCAGCCTGTATCTGGGGAGTTTCGGGTTCTTTTACACAGTACAGTTAATCTTAAATTGGCACAAGATGAACTCAATGATGCAAGCCATACTTTGTAAATGCGTGAAATTATTTAATTGATTTTTTCATGTTTCAGTATCGATACAATCTCAAGCAACTGTCAAAGGTTATTTAAGTTGGAAGTTAGTATTCAATATCTCTAAGGAGCAGTTTATGCACTGGGGTGTATTTAACGCTGTAATTTCAAAGAAGTTAATGAATTTGACAAGACATTTTTTGAAGAATAATCTTTGAAGATCTCTCCATGAGTAAAGTGAATTATTCAGGATGCTGTGATCAAACGCTTGTTGTCTCAGGATAACATATATTAAGCTTTAAAGAGACACTTCATAACAAATACATAATCTGCTCAGTAATGTAGTGGTGACTCCAATAAAAAAAGTTAAAAGATACTATCTCTTAATGAGAATCAGTTTTAGTAGGTCAACACTTAACAAGTCAACGGCCTAGATTTGAGGAAAAATGTGGAGCCTTCCCCTAATACTGTCCTGAAAAACATCTGCAGGCATTTTTTTTGCGTTGACCTGATTTATACTTTTCTTGTACACTTTTGGGGACTTTCTCTTAGAAGTGTATTTATTTTTCAACATTGGGCTCACATATTGATGATATGATGTATTGGTAACTGCCAAAATAAAGCAAACATCAACTTAGTGTCATAATAGGGCAGTGGACCACCACGAGCTGCCAGAACAGCTTCAATGCGTCTTGGCATAGAGTCAACAAATGTCTGGAACTATATTGGAGGGATACAACACCATTCTTCAATGAGAAATTCCACAATTTAGTGTTTTGTTGATGGTGACTGAAAATACAGTCTCGGGAGCTGCTCCAGAGTCTCCCATAAGTGTTCAAATGGAGATCGGGTGACTGAGACGCGCACACGCGCACACACACACACACTTTAACCCCCTAAACCTCTTTCAAAGTCACTGAGATCTCTTCCTCGAGCCATGGTAGCCAAAATAATGGGTCACTGGGCATTTTCATACATGACCGTAAGCACGATGAGATGCTAATTGCTTAATTATGTGTGGAAGCACCTGCATTCAATATACTTTGTATCCTTCATTTGCTCAATTGTTTCCTTTATTTCTGAAGTTACTGTACCTGTAGTCCCTATTTGCTCACTACAGATTGTTTAAGTGTTTTGCCTCTTGCTACACTCAAATTTACAGTTTATCCTGAATTTCAGTGGTTACTGACAATCCTGGTTCAGCAGCAAACATAGACTTAACTGCATAGTGAAACACTTCCACTGATGCTAATGACTAATCTATTGTACCCCAAACGTTCCATGTCTCATTGAACCATCCATGTGTCATTGGCTGTCAAAGGAACACGGCAAGATGAGGTTGCTTTGAAGACCTTTCTAGCACCTCAAATACAGTATACTGAAGATGCAAGACTTAAAAATTCTCTGCAAAGATTTAATTACAGAGTGAGTGGCCATCTAAATGCTTTGTGATATATCTATGCCTTATTCAGTTTCAAACCAAAAGCTACGCCTATCCTCTGAAAGTAGTTTGAATATTTAGATACCAAGGGAAAATTGCGAGCCTGTATATTAAGCCAAACATGTTTTCCAATCAGAATGAGGGATTACTAGCAGGGAAGCTTGAATATCATTGACTTTAAACGGTAGAAGAAGAAAAAAACTCCTTAAATCTGGTAGAAAGTACTGTAAATGTCAAGCTTCTACAAGAATACCCCCCAAAAACATGATTCTGCCCTTTCAGCTACTGAAGGATTCAAGGGGTTTCCATACACCGCTAGATTTAGAAATGGCTGTGAGAGCTTTAAACTTACTGTTTAAACAAGAGTTCCAAAGCAGTGACATAGAAATATTATTACGTCATGTCTGGGGACCATAGATGTAGTCATCTAAGACAATGAAACTTAAACCTTTGGTTCTGTACTCATGAGTTAGGTGATAAAACAGTTTTTCACTGAGATTCTTATAATATCAAGATACTACGGTACAAAATCCTCTGAAATTATAAATGTGTGCTCATGAGGGGATGGGGGTTTTCTCCATGAACAATTGTTGATGTTCTTATACTTGAAATACTACTTTTAACCAACTTGTGTTCAGTTTGTGTACAGTGTGAGAGTTCAGTGACCAACCGGAGGAAGACGTCAGAGGATAGGTACTCCGTGTAAAGGCAGTTATAACACCTGGACCCACTAATTGCTTTGTTTCATCCTCCATATAGGCGTGCCAGAAGAGGAGCTGGGAGAAAGGTGAGTAGAGACTGCGACCTGTGAGGACGTTTTCCTACCTCAGAGAACGCTTATTTTACTGGGACACCTTGGCTCTCTGTTAATAAGCAGACTGTGTTTGTCTATTGTTGTGACTTAGATGAAGATCAGATTAAATTGTATGACCAATTTATGCAGAAGTCTTAAATACTATGCATGCCAGTCTCTCTTGGCTAAGAGTTGAGGAGAGACTGACTGCATCACTTCTTTTTATAACAAAACTTTGTGTTGAAAATCCCAAATTGTTTACATAGTGAACTTACACACAGCTCTGACACACACACTTATCACACTACACATGCCACCAGGGGTCTTTTCATAGTCCCCAAATCCAGAACAAATTCAAGAAAATGTACAGTATTATATAGAGCCCTTATTGCATGGAACATCCTTCCATTTCATATTGCTCAAATAAACAGCAATCCTGGTTTAAAAAAACAGATAAAGCAACATCTCGTGGAAAAATGCCTCTCCTCTATTTGACCTAGATAGTTTGTGTGTATGCATTGATATATAGGCTACGTGTGCCTTTTTAAAAATGTATGTAGTTCTGTTCTTGTCTAATGATGTTCTGTATTATGTCATTCTGTATTATGTTTCATCGTCCAACATGGCGTAGCAGTGAAGACGTGTTTGTTTTGTCTTCTCGTGTACTTTTGTATTTTTTCGTATTTTTGTATATATATTTCAATTTATTTTTTCGTATTTTTGTATATATATTTCAATTTATTTTTTCTTCTTGATTTTTTATTCGATTATACCTTCCGGTAACCTGCCTCACCCAATGTGATACGGAATCGCTATTATTTTCAATTTTAGAACACATTCAAGAATCCCCAGAAGCTAACCAGCTAATTAGCTACAAGCTATTTAGTCATTGTTAGGCACTGCTAGCGGCTTTTACCTTCTGCACAGATACCAGCCCTGTTTCTAGACTGGATAATATTCGCCTGTCTACCAATATCGCTTGTCTACCAATATCGGACTGTCTCTCCAAAACAATGCCGGATTCCTGCCGTAATACTTGGACCAACTACTTCTGATCTTTACAGCTAGCTTGCAGCTAGCTAGCTAGCTCACAGCTTGCAGCTAGCTAGCTAGCTCACAGCTTGCAGCTAGTTAGCTCACAGCTAGCAGCTAGCTAGCTCACAGCTAGCTTTCACTCACCGTGGCACCCAGTACCGAAGCTATTCCCTGAGGCACACCTCCCAGCCTACTCAGCTGTTCACCTGCGTAGTGGGGCTCCCCTGTTCCATCTACTGCAACACCCACCTATTTTTTTATCTGTCGGCTCCAGCCACGAACTTAGGCAGTGTGTAGTTAATCCGACCCTCTCTGCCTAGTCATCGCCATTTTACCTGCTGTTGTTGTGTTACCTGATTAGCTGTTGTTGTCTCACCTGTTGTTTTAGCTAGCTCTCCCAATCAACACCTGTGATTACTTTATGCCTCGCTGTATGTCTTCTCAAATGTCAATATGCCTTGTATACTGTTGTTCAGGTTAGTTATCATTGTTTTAGTTTACAATGGACCCCCTAGTTCCACTCTTCATATCTCTGATACCTCCTTTGTCCCACCTCCCACACATGCGGTTACCTCACCCATTACAACCAGCATGTCCAGAGATACAACCTCTCTTATCATCACCCAGTGCCTGGACACCATTTGTGAATTCATTGCCCCCCCATCTTTACATTACATTACATTTAAGTCATTTAGCAGACGCTCTTATCCAGAGCGACTTACAAATTGGTGCATTCACCTTATGAGATCCAGTGGAACAGTCACTTTACAATAGTGCATCTAAATCTTAAAAGGGGGGGGGATACTTATCCTATCCTAGGTATTCCTTAAAGAGGTGGGGTTTCAGGTGTCTCCGGAAGGTGGTGATTGACTCCGCTGTCCTGGCGTCATGAGGGAGTTTGTTCCACAATTGGGGGGGCCAGAGCAGCGAACAGCTTTGACTGGGCTGAGCGGGAGCTGTACTTCCTCAGTGGTAGGGAGGCGAGCAGGCCAGAGGTGGATGAACGCAGTGCCCTTGTTTGGGTGTAGGGCCTGATCAGAGCCTGGAGGTACTGAGGTGCCGTTCCCCTCACAGCTCCGTAGGCAAGCACCATGGTCTTGTAGCGGATGCGAGCTTCAACTGGAAGCCAGTGGAGAGAACGGAGGAGCGGGGTGACGTGAGAGAACTTGGGAAGGTTGAACACCAGACGGGCTGCGGCGTTCTGGATGAGTTGAAGGGGTTTAATGGCACAGGCAGGGAGCCCAGCCAACAGCGAGTTGCAGTAATCCAGACGGGAGATGACAAGTGCCTGGATTAGGACCTGCGCCGCTTCCTGTGTGAGGCAGGGTCGTACTCTGCGGATGTTGTAGAGCATGAATCTACAGGAACGGGCCACCGCCTTGATGTTGGTTGAGAACGACAGGGTGTTGTCCAGGATCACACCAAGGTTCTTAGCGCTCTGGGAGGAGGACACAATGGAGTTGTCAACCGTGATGGCGAGATCATGGAACGGGCAGTCCTTCCCGGGAGGAAGAGCAGCTCCGTCTTGCCGAGGTTCAGCTTGAGGTGGTGATCCGTCATCCACACTGATATGTCTACCAGACATGCAGAGATGCGATTCGCCACCTGGTCATCAGAAGGGGGAAAGGAGAAGATTAGTTGTGTGTCGTCTGCATAGCAATGATAGGAGAGACCATGTGAGGTTATGACAGAGCCAAGTGACTTGGTGTATAGCGAGAATAGGAGAGGGCCTAGCACAGAGCCCTGGGGGACGCCAGTGGTGAGAGCGCGTGGTGAGGAGACAGATTCTCGCCACGCCACCTGGTAGGAGCGACCTGTCAGGTAGGACGCAATCCAAGCGTGGGCCGCGCCGGAGATGCCCAACTCGGAGAGGGTGGAGAGGAGGATCTGATGGTTCATAGTATTGAAGGCAGCCGATAGATCTAGAAGGATGAGAGCAGAGGAGAGAGAGTTAGCTTTAGCAGTGCGGAGCGCCTCCGTGATACAGAGGAGAGCAGTCTCAGTTGAATGACTAGTCTTGAAACCTGACTGATTTGGATCAAGAAGGTCATTCAGAGAGAGATAGTGGGAGAGCTGGCCAAGGACGGCACGTTCAAGAGTTTTGGAGAGAAAAGAAAGAAGGGATACTGGTCTGTAATTGTTGACATCGGAGGGATCGAGTGTAGGTTTTTTCAGAAGGGGTGCAACTCTCGCTCTCTTGAAGACGGAAGGGACGTAGCCAGCGGTCAGTGATGAGTTGATGAGCGAGGTGAGGTAAGGGAGAAGGTCTCCGGAAATGGTCTGGAGAAGAGGGGAGGGGATAGGGTCAAGCGGGCAGGTTGTTGGGCGGCCGGCCGTCACAAGACGCGAGATTTCATCTGGAGAGAGAGGGGAGAAAGAGGTCAGAGCACAGGGTAGGGCAGTGTGAGCAGAACCAGCGGTGTCGTTTGACTTAGCAAACGAGGATCGGATGTCGTCGACCTTCTTTTCAAAATGGTTGACGAAGTCGTCTGCAGAGAGGGAGGAGGGGGGGAGGGGGAGGAGGATTCAGGAGGGAGGAGAAGGTGGCAAAGAGCTTCCTAGGGTTAGAGGCAGATGCTTGGAATTTAGCGTGGTAGAAAGTGGCTTTAGCAGCAGAGACAGAGGAGGAAAATGTAGAGAGGAGGGAGTGAAAGGATGCCAGGTCCGCAGGGAGGCGAGTTTTCCTCCATTTCCGCTCGGCTGCCCGGAGGCCTGTTCTGTGAGCTCGCAATGAGTCATTGAGCCACGGAGCGGGAGGGGAGGACCGAGCCGGCCTGGAGGATAGGGGACATAGAGAGTCAAAGGATGCAGAGAAGGAGGAGAGGAGGGTTGAGGAGGCAGAATCAGGAGATAGGTTGGAGAAGGTTTGAGCGGAGGGAAGAGATGATAGGATGGAAGAGGAGAGAGTAGCGGGGGAGAGAGAGCGAAGGTTGGGACGGCGCGATACCATCCGAGTAGGGGCAGTGTGGGAGGTGTTGGATGAGAGCGAGAGGGAAAAGGATACAAGGTAGTGGTCGGAGACTTGGAGGGGAGTTGCAATGAGGTTAGTGGAAGAACAGCATCTAGTAAAGATGAGGTCGAGCGTATTGCCTGCCTTGTGAGTAGGGGGAAGGTGAGAGGGTGAGGTCAAAAGAGGAGAGGAGTGGAAAGAAGGAGGCAGAGAGGAATGAGTCAAAGGTAGACGTGGGGAGGTTAAAGTCGCCCAGAACTGTGAGAGGTGAGCCGTCCTCAGGAAAGGAGCTTATCAAGGCATCAAGCTCATTGATGAACTCTCCGAGGGAACCTGGAGGGCGATAAATGATAGGGATGTTAAGCTTGAAAGGGCTGGTAACTGTGACAGCATGGAATTCAAAGGAGGCGATAGACAGATGGGTAAGGGGAGAAAGAGAGAATGACCACTTGGGAGAGATGAGGATCCCGGTGCCACCACCCCGCTGACCAGAAGCTCTCGGGGTGTGCGAGAACACGTGGGCGGACGAAGAGAGAGCAGTAGGAGTAGCAGTGTTGTCTGTGGTGATCCATGTTTCCGTTAGTGCCAAGAAGTCGAGGGACTGGAGGGAGGCATAGGCTGAGATGAACTCTGCCTTGTTGACCGCAGATCGGCAGTTCCAGAGGCTACCGGAGACCTGGAACTCCACGTGGGTCGTGCGCGCTGGGACCAGATTAGGGTGGCCGCGGCCATGCGGTGTGGAGCGTTTGTATGGTCTGTGCAGAGAGGAGAGAACAGGGATAAACATACACATAGTTGACAGGCTACAGAAGAGGCTACGCTAATGCAAAGGAGATTGGAATGACAAGTGGACTACACGTCTCGAATGTTCAGAAAGTTAAGCTACGTAGCAAGAATCTTATTGACTAAAATGATTAAAATGATACAGTACTGCTGAAGTAGGCTAGCTGGCAGTGGGTGCGTTGTTGACACTACACTAATCAAGTTGTTCCGTTGAGTGTAATAGTTTCTACAGTGCTGCTGTTCGGGGCTAGCTAGTAGTGTTGTTTACGTTACGTTGCGTTAAAAGAACGACAATAGCTGGCTAGCTAACCTAGAAAATCGCTCTAGACTACACAATTATCTTTGATACAAAGACGGCTATGTAGCTAGCTAAGTCTGCTATCTGGATTTGGGTAATGGAGAAGCCGGGAGGCTTTTGTGCGACTAGCTGCGGGGGTGGTGGAGCTGTTGGCCGAGATTGGAGTAACCAGGAGGAAGGCATGGCCAGCCGTTGAGAAAAGCTTGGATGGTTCCGACCTAGAATATGTGGACATCTATAAGTACCTAGGTGTCTGGCTAGACTGTAAACTCTCCTTCCAGACTCATATCAAACATCTCCAATCCAAAATCAAATCTAGAATCAGCGTTCTATTTCGCAACAAAACCTCCTTCACTCACGCCGCCAAATTACCCTAGTAATACTGACTATCCTACCGATCCTCGACTTCGGCGATGTCATCTACAAAATAGCTTCCAATACTCTACTCAGCAAACTGGATGCAGTTTATCACAGTGCCATCCTCTTTGTTACTAAAGCACCTTATACCACCCACTACTGCGACCTGTATGCTCTAGTCGGCTGGCCCTCGCTACATATTCATCGCCAGACCCACTGGCTCCAGGTCATCTACAAGTCCATGCTAGGTAAAGCTCCGCCTTATCTCAGTTCACTGGTCACGATGGCAACACCCACCCGTAGCATGCGCTCCAGCAGGTGTGTCTCACTGATCATCCCTAAAGCCAACACCTCATTTGGCCGCCTTTCCTTCCAGTTCTCTGCTGCCTGTAACTGGAACAAATTGCAAAAATCGTTGAAGTTGGAGACTTTTATCTCCCTCGCCAACTTTAAACATCTGCTATCTGAGCAGCTAACCGATCGCTGCAGCTGTACATAGTCCATCGGTAAATAGCCCACCCAATTTACCTACCTCATCCCCATACTGTTTTTATTTATTTACTTTTCTGCTCTTTTGCACACCAGTATCTCTACCTGCACTTGACCATCTGATTATTTATCACTCCAGTGTTAATCTGCTAAATTGTAATTATTCGCCTACCTCCTCATGCCTTTTGCACACAAGGTATAGAGACACTTTTTTTTTTTTCTTTTTTTTTCTGTGTTACTGACTTGTTTATTGTTTATTCCATGTGTAACTCTGTGTTGCTGTCTGTTCACACTGCTATGCTTAATCTTGGCCAGGTCGCAGTTGTAAATGATAACTTGTTCTCAACTAGCCTACCTGGTTAAATAAAGGTGAAAAACCCCAGGAATAGTAGCTGCTGCTTTTGCAACAGCTAATGGAGATTATAATAAAATACCAAATACCAAATCCCTGACCCTAAAGGGTACCAAAGGCACACTGTGGGTTGGTACAGAAAAAGGGGAGGGAGATGTTGAAGATGGGGGTCATCATGCCGTCCACCAGTGAATGGTCCAGCCCTATCGTGCTGGTGCCGACAACCGATGGATCTATTTGCTTCTGCAATGATTTCAGAGCCCTCAATGCCATCTCCAGGTTCGACGCCTACCCCATACCGACCTCAAAAAGGGTACTGGCAGGTGCCTCTGGCCCCCGAAACCGCCACAAATCACCTTTGCCACCCCGGATAGACTATTTCAGTATGTTCGCCTCACCTTTGGCTTTCACGGAGCGGCCGCCACCTTCCAGAAGCTTATGGACACGCTGTTACGTCCTCACCAGGCCTTTGCCGCAGTCTACATTGATGACGTGGTAATACACAGCAGGGACTGGGAGGACCACCACACCAGCTGCGCTCTGTGCTGGCCAGCCTGGAGATGGCCAGCCTGACAGCCAACCCAAAGAAGTGCCACCTGGGACTGAACGAGGCTGAATACCTTGGCTACACCATCGGCAGCGGGCTGATCAAACCACAGTTGGAGAAGCTCCGGGCCATCCGGGAGTGGCCATGGCCCAGGGACATGAAAGGGGCCTAACGAGGGCCTAACGAGTTACTACAGGCGGTTCATCCCAAGTTACACCATCCTCGCCACTCCACTGACTAACATGACAAAGAAGAGGAACCCGGTGAGGGTGGTATGGACATCTGAAGCCTAGGGGGCGTTCCTCCACCTCAAAGACATGCTGTGGTTGGAGCCAGTGTTAATAGCCCGAGATTTCCAGCAGCCCTTCACTGTCCACACCGACGCCTCCAGCACCGGCTTGGGGGCTGTTCTGTCCCAGGGGGATGAGCGGAGGAACGTCCCGTCCTAAACATAAGCCGCAAGCTGTCCGACAGGGAGTGTAATTTCTCTGGGGATCCCTCAGGAGAGGGAAGTATGATCTGTGTAGGAGGATGGATCACTGTATAGATTATTAATCTAAAAATGGATGGTACTGATCATATACCTCAGGCTTGCTGCTCTACACTGAAATTGGAAGAAAACAGATATTTGGGTCATTGCTTAATTTGCCATGGTCTTTCACTTATAAAGATGTCATGTTTGTCATTTATTATCATGTCTTGTCCCTGTGCTCCCCATGCTATTCGTTTCCCTCTGCTGGTCTTATTTGGTTCTTTCCCTCCTATCCCTCTCTCTCCTCCCCCTCCCTCTCTCACTCTCTCGCTCTCTCTTCTCTCTATCGTTCCGTTCCTGCTCCCAGCTGTTCCTATTCCCCTAATCATCATTTAGTCTCCCCACACCTGTTCCCGATCCTTTCCCCTGATTAGAGTCCCTATTTATTCCTTTGTGATCCGTTCCTGTTCCGTCGGTTCCTCGTATTGTATTCACCATGTTGTGATTGCGTTTCGCCCTGTCCTGTCGTGTTTTTTGCCGTGATTGTGTATCACCCTGTCCTGTCGTGTTTTGTGCCTTCATCAGACGCTGCGTGTGAGCAGGTGTCTCAGTCGACTACGGCCTGCGCCTACCCGAAGCGACCTGCAGTCTGTGGCCGCTTCTCCAGTTGTTTTCCCCTCTACAAATCTAGAGGATGTCAGTTATTCCGTTTTGAACATTATTAAACTCTGTTTCTGTTAAGTCGCTTTTGGGTCCTCTTTCACCTGCATGACAGAAGGAACCGACCAAGGAATGGACCCAGCGACTTCAGACGCTCGTTACACTGCCGTCGAGATCCAAGGAGCCATGCTCGGCAGACACGAGCAGGAATTGTCCGCTGCTCGCCATGCCGTGGAGAACCTGGCCGCTCAGGTTTCCGACCTCTCTGGACAGTTCCAGAGTCTACGTCTCGTGCCACCTGTTACTTCCTGGCCTGCCGAGCCTCCAGAACCTAGGGTTAATAACCCACCTTGCTACTCCGGGCAGCCCACTGAGTGCCGCTCCTTTCTCACGCAGTGTGAGATTGTGTTCTCTCTCCAACCCAACACATACTCTAGAGAGAGAGCTCGGGTTGCTTACGTCATTTCACTCCTTACTGGCCGGGCTCGAGAATGGGGCACAGCTATCTGGGAGGCAAGGGCTGATTGCTCTATCAAATTCTTCTCTCCCTACTTCTCAGGAGGAACCTGGCGATTTGACAGGAGTGCCGGAGGAATACCATGATCTGCGCACGGTCTTCAGTCGGTCCTGGTGCCAACTCCCTTCCCTCCTCACCGTGATGATTGTAGTATTACTCCTTCCAGGGACCACGCCTCCTCAAGGTAGACTATACTCTGTCGGCTCAACGTAAGGCCTGAGAGGATTATTTGTCTGTGTCTCTTGACGCCGGTACCAGTGCCTTCTTCTCCGCCGCGGGGTTCTTGTTAAGAAGAAGGACGGGTACTCCGCGCCCCGCGTGATTATCGAGGGCTGAATGACATAACGGTTAAGAATCGTTATCCGCTTCCCTTATGTCATCAGCCTTCGAGATTCTGTGAGCCAGGTGCTTTACTAAGTTGGACCTTCGTGAACGCTTTACCATCTCGTGCGCATCAGAGAGGGGGACGAGTGGAAAACGGCGTTAACACTCCGTTAGGGCATTTTGAGTACCGGGTTCTGCCGGTTCGGTCTCGCCTAATGCGCCAGCTGTTTTTCAGGCATTAGTTAATGATGTTCTGAGAGACATGCTGAACATTTTTGTTTTTGTCTATCTTGACGATATCCTGATTTTTTCTCCGTCTACTCGAGATTCATGTTCAGCACGCTCTCGACGTGTTCTACAGCGCCTTTTAGAGAATTGTTCTACGTAAAGGCTGAGAAGTGCTCTTTTCTTGTGTCTCCTCCGTTACTTTTCTCGGTTCCGTTATTTCCGCTGAAGGCATTCAGATGGATTCCGCTAAGGTCCAAGCTGTCAGTGATTGGCCCGTTCCAAGGTCACGTGTCGAGTTGCAGCGCTTTTAGGTTTCACACTTCTATCGGCGTTTCATTCGTACTTTCGTCAAGTTGCTGCCCTCTCACAGCTCTTACTTGCCAAGACGTGTTTTAAGTGGTCCGTTCCGCCCAGGGAGCTTTTGATCTTCTAAAAGAACGTTTTACGTCCGCTCCTATCCTCGTTACCTGACGTCACTAGACACAATTCATTGTCGAGGTTGACGCTTCAGAGGTAGGCGTGGAGCCATTCTATCCAGCGCTTCCAGTCTGACGATAAGGTTCATCCGCGTTATTTTTCTCACGCCTGTCGCCATCTGAGCGCAACTATGATGTGGATGTAACCAGGAACTGCTTCGCCATCCGCTTAGCCCTAGGCGAATGGCGACAGTGGTTGGAGGGGGCGACTGCTTTGTCGCTTGGACAGACCATAAGAACCTTGAGTACATCCGTTCTGCCAAACGACTTAATGCCCGTCAAGCCTGTGGCGTTGTTTTTTCGCTTGCTGAGTTTGTGATTTCTACCGTCCGGGTAGCAAGAACACCAAGCCTGATGCCTTATCCCGTCTGTTTAGTTCTTCTGTGGCTTCTACTGATCTCGAGGGATTCTTCCTTATGGGCGTGTTGTCGGGTTGACAGTCTGGGGAATTGAAAGTTCCTGTTTCCACTGCCTGGCTGTTCTTCAGTGGGCTCACTCTGCCAAGTTAGCTGGTCATCCCGGTGTTCGAGGCACTCTTGCGTCTATTCGCCAGCGCTTTTGGTGGCCGACTCAGGAGCGTGACACGCGCCTGCTTCGTGGCTGCGTGTTCAGACTGCGCGCAGAAGAAGTCTGGTAATTTTTTTCTGCTTCTGCTCCTGGTCTTGCTGGGTCTCAGTCTGTTCCCTGCCATCGCATCTCTCCTGTTCTTGTCCCTGCCCTTGCTGTGTCTCAGTCTGTCCCTAGTTCTCATTTTTTTTTTAGAGTAGTACCCTAGTTTCCCTTTTATCGTTTTTCGTTACGGTCCTGAGGAGAGGAGTTGGGTTCTTTCGGGACGTGCTGGACCGTTTGATCTATGATTTCCTCCGTTGCTGCCAGTGTTCCTCCTCGAGAGCGCCAGGAGGCGCCGGTGAGTGGGGGTACTGTCATGTTTGTCATTTATTATCATGTCTTGTCCCTGTGCTTCCCATGCTATTCGTTTCCCTCTGCTGGTCTTATTTGGTTCTTTCCTCCTATCCCTCTCTCTCTCCCCCTCCCTCTCTCACTCTCTCGCTCTCTCTTCTCTCTATCGCTCCGCTCCTGCTCCCAGCTGTTCCTATTCCCTAATCATCATTTAGTCTTCCCACACCTGTTCCCGATCCTTTTCCCTGATTAGAGTCCCCTATTTATTCCTTTGTGATCCTCGCTCCTGTGCCGCTGGGTTCCTTGTTTTGTATTCACATGCTGTGATTGCGTTTCGCCCCTGTCCTGTCGTGTTTTTTGCCGTGATTGTGTATCACCCTGTCCTGTCGTGTTTTGTGCCTTCTTCAGACGCTGCGTGCAGAGCAGGTGTCTCAGTCGACTACGGCCTGCGCTACCCGGCTTTACCTGCAGTCTGTGGCCGCTTCTCCAGTTGTTTTCCTCTACAAATCTAGAGGATTTCAGTTATTCCGTTTGAACATTAATAAACTCTGTTTCAGCTGTCGCTTTCTAAGTCCTCTTTCCGCATGACAAAGAAGGCAGCACCAGACTTTCGTAATCCTTATAAGGTACGGAAGCAAATATCTTGTACAGTATTCATTTTTGAGAGCAGAGAAGAGAACATGAAAGCAAAGTTTAATATGCGGAATAGTTTATTACCATTAAAAGTTTGACAGTTAGGTAACGAATGCTAATAAAGAACATAGACTACACTGCTCCTGAAATGAGAGATGAGCTAGCATGTGTTTCACCATTCTCGATAGTATTCTTAGCAAGCAACATTATTGCCTTTTCA
>NW_025749643.1:10000-23526 GCF_021184085.1 Oncorhynchus gorbuscha | reverse complement strand
CCTCATCTTCTGTGTTCTGCCGACTATTTGTGGCTCAGTTGGTTAAGTGACTGTTTCTCACTCCGGAGACCCGGGTTCGTAACCGGGTCCTGACACAGTAGCTATAAAAAGTGATTGAGTAGGCTGCATAGATTTCATGACTAGAAGCTCAAAAGATGAAAACGGCAGTTTTTTTTTGAAAATTGAAATTTGCTATCGTAAATGTTAGAAGCCCCTCCGGCCTTTGCAGGATGAGCGGGGGATATGGTCACTAAATGTAACCAGGAGGTAAGGCCTAATTTAACATAGTAAATTTATCAGGCTTAAGCCATGTTTCAGTCAGGCCAATCACATCAAGATTATGATCAGCAATTAGTTCATTGACTATAACTACTTTGGAAGTGAGGGATCTAACATTAAGTAGCCCTATATTGAGATGTGAGGTATCATAATCTCTTTCAATAATGGCAGGAATGGAGGAGGTCTTTATTCCAGTGAGATTGCTGAGCCGAACATCGCCATGTTTAGTTTTGCCCAACCTAGGTTGAGGCACAGACACGGTCTCAACGGGGATAGCTGAGTTGACTACACTGACTGTGCTAGTGGCAGACCCCACTATGCTGGCAGGCTGGATAACAGCCTGCTGCCTGGCCTCCACCCAATCTCATTGTGGAGCTAGGGGAGTTAGAGCCCTGTCTATGTTCATAGATAAAATGAGAGCACCCCTTCAGCTAGGATGGAGTCCGTCACTCCTCAGCAGGCCAGGCTTGGTCCTGTTTGTGGGTGAGTCCCAGAAAGAGGGCCAATTATCATCAAATTTCGATCTTTTGGGAGGGGCAGAAAACAGTTTTCAACCAGCGATTGAGTTGTGAGACTCTGCTGTAGAGCTCATCACTCCCCCTAACTGGGAGGGGGCCAGAGACAATTACTCGATGACATCTTTCTAGCTGATTTACACGCTGAATCTATGTTGCGCTTGGTGACCTCGGACTGTTTCATCCTAACATTGTTGGTGCCGACGTGGATAACAATATCCCTATACTCTCTACGCTCGCCAGTTTTAGCTTTAGCCAGCACCATCTTCAGATTAGCCTTAACGTCGATAGCCCTTCCCCCTGGTAAACAGTATATGATGGTTGGATAATTCATTTTAAGTCTAATACTGTGGGTAATGGAGTCGCCAATGACTAGCGTTTTCAATTTGTCAGAGCTAATGGTGGGAGGCTTCGGAAGCTCAGACCCCGTAACGGGTGGAGGAGAGACCAGAGAAGGCTCGGCCTCTGACCCTGTAACGGGGGGAGGAGAGACTAGAGAAGGCTCGGCCTCTGACCCCGTAACGGCAGGAGGAGAGACCAGAGAAGGCTCGGCCTCTGACTCCGTAACGGGTGGAGGAGAGACAAGAGAAGGCTCTGCCTCTGACTTAATGGGGAGAACCAGTTGAAAGTTTCTGTTGGCTGAATGAGCGACACTTGTTGAGCATTCCTACAACATTTCCTTCCAGAAGCCATGAGAAAGTTGTCCGGCTGTGGGGACTGTGGGGACTGTGCGAGGGGATTTATACTAACGTTACTATCTGTACTTACTGGTGGCACAGACGCTGTTTCATCCATTCCTACACTGAAATTAACCTTGCCTAGCGATTGAGTTTGAAGCTGGGCTTGTAGCACAGCTAACCTCGCTGTAAGGTGATCGTTCTCCTGTATATTATAAGTACAGCACCTGCAATTAGGAGGCATCATGTTAATGTTACTACTTAACTTTGGCTGTTGGAGGTCCTGTTTGAATGAAATCCACTTAGAATATGTTCACATTACAGACATGATACAGAACTATATTCATGACTCATTATAAGGGTCAGACTCAACATAAAAGGAGGACCAAGGTGATGTGAATTAGCCTACAGTAACTGACTGCCTCACCACACCGGAATGGAGCCTATTCGCTACCATATCAATTTGCCCTCTCTATGCACTCACACTGGGTGTTAGTCAATGTGGAAACAGTTGAATCGTCAGGTTTTTAGGATCAAGAGAGAGCGGCGATGCTGCTGGAACGTTGATTTCTATGCTGGAAACAAGGGCATTGGGGGATTAGCATTTAAACATGTTATTATCACCTTTACTGGCATGCCTCAAATCCACTGGGTCTCAGTGTTCCACTTACACAGGGCTTTCAATGGGAGTATTTCATGTATCCGGCCGGTTAGGTTGTGTGTGTGTGTGTGTCTGTCTTTGCTAGGTTCCATTGAACCAATATCTCTCTCCTTCTCTCTATTCCTCTTTCTATCCCTCTGTGATTTCCTGTATGTCCAGGCTACCTGTTGGTAACAGACCGGATCATTTCCTGTATGTCCAGGCTACCTGTTGGTAACAGACCGGATCATTTCCTGTATGTCCAGGCTACCTGTTGGTAACAGACCGGATCATTTCCTGTATGTCCAGGCTACCTGTTGGTAACAGACCGGATCATTTCCTGTATGTCCAGGCTACCTGTTGGTAACAGACCGGATCATTTCCTGTATGTCCAGGCTACCTGTTGGTAACAGACCGGATCATTTCCTGTATGTCCAGGCTACCTGTTGGTAACAGACCGGATCATTTCCTGTATGTCCAGGCTACCTGTTGGTAACAGACCGGATCATTTCCTGTATGTCCAGGCTACCTGTTCGTAACATACCGGATCATTTCCTGTATGTCCAGGCTACCTGTTGGTAACAGACCAGATCATTTCCTGTATGTCCAGGCTACCTGTTGGTAACAGACCAGATACTTTCCTCTATGGCTGGCCCTTAAATGTACACAGAGAGCTCAATATGCATAATATGCATGTATGTCTCTAATAATATGCATGTGAACTCTGTGAAGCATTTATTTGGGCTGCAATTTCTGAGGCCGGTAACTAATGAACTTGTCTTATGCAGCTGAGGTAACTCTGGGTCTTCCTTTGCTGTGGTGGTCCTCATGAGAGCCAGTTTCATCATTGTGCTTGATGTTTTTGCGACTGCACTTGAAGAAACATGTCTTAAAGTAATGATGGACTGTCATCTCACTTTGCTTATTTGAGCTGTTCTTGACATATTAGGCCTATCTTCTGTATACCACCCCTACCTTGTCACAACACAACTGACTGGCTCAAATGCAATAAGGAAAGAAATTCCACAAATTAACTTTTAACAAGGCACACCTCTTAATTGAAATGCATTCCAGGTAACTACCTCATGAAGCTGGTTGAGAGAATGCCAAGAGTGTGCAAAGCTGTCATCAAGGCAAAGGTTGGATACTTTGAAGCATCTCAAAAATAAAATATATTTTGATTTGTTTAACACTTGTTTGATTACTACATGATTCCATATGTGTTCTTTCATAGTTGTGATGTCTTCACTATTATTCTACAATGTAGAAAATAGTCAAAATAAAGAAAAACCCTTGAATGAGTAGTTGTGTCCACAGACACTTCAAAACCTTGTTTCTTATCATTTATTTGTGGACTGTCCTTTCTGTCATTCATCAACGTGTCATTCAATGCGTTTCTATGTGCTTTAGTAGTAAAGCTTAAAATCAACATTTTATCAAATAATTGTTTAATGTTATATATATATACACACATACACACACCTAAAGGGGTCCTAAAATTCCAAATCACTAAATGAGCCATATTATGACCATCTTAAAACAATTCCATATGTCAGTTTTGGAAACCATCAAATACACATTTTTAGCTTCAAACAGCTGAAAATACAATATTTTTGGCGGCTATGGAAAATATATTTCACAGCGGTTTAGATGGTATAGTGATTCTCTACACTATACGTATGTGTTTGCCACATATAAACTGAAATTAGGCGAATTATTCACATTTTGGCAACCAGGAAATGGCGCCGGCATCTTTTTAATTATCACAAGTAAATTATGAATAATTTAAAATGCCTTATGTTAAGCAAACCAGATGGCACAATGTTCTTGTTGTTTTAATGAATGGATAGCCAGGGGCACACGCCAACACTCTGACATCATTTACAAACTAAGCATTTGTGGTTAGTGAGTCCGTCAGATCAGAGTCAGTAGGGATGACCTGGGATGTTCTCTTGATAAATGTGTGAATTAGCCCATTTTCCTGTCCTAAGCATTTAAAATGTACCGAGTACTTTGAGTCTCAGGGAAAATGTATGGAGTAAAAAGTACATTATTTTCTTTAGGAATGTGGTGGAGTAAAAGTTGTCAAAAATATAGTAAAGTACAGAAAAACTACTTCAGTAAAATTACTTTAAAGAACTACTTAAGTACTTTTGACCAGCAAAGACGAGATGGACAGCTATGCCCAGGCTCTGCCTACATCTAACTCCATCCCTCTCTACACTCAGTACACACCCATGCCCTGCCCCCAGCACACCTCTCTCACCCCTCCCCCAGTGCCCCTCTCTACCCCCTACCTGCCCTGCCCCCAGCACACCTCTCTCACCCCTCCCCCAGTGCCCCTCTCTACCCCCCTACCTGCCCTTCACCCCACCTCCAGAGCCCCTCTCTACCCCCCACCTGCCCTCCCCCAGCACCTTCACCCCCAGAGCCCCTCTCTACCCCCCCTACCTGCCCACCCCCAGCACCTTCACCCCACCTCCAGAGCCCCTCTCTACCCCCCCTACCTGCCCTCCCCCAGCACCTTCACCCCACCTCCAGAGCCCCTCTCTACCCCCCCTACCTGCCCTCCCCCAGCACCTTCACCCCACCTCCAGAGCCCCTCTCTACCCCCCTACCTGCCCTCCCCCAGCACCTTCACCCCACGTCCAGAGCCCCTCTCTACCCCCCCTACCTGCCCTCCCCCAGCACCTTCACCCCACCTCCAGAGCCCTACCTCATAGGGGACGAGGATATGGAGCTCTTCTAATATCAATTTAAACCTCTGTGGTGAACCGGAGGACCCTAAAATGGCCAGAAAACTAGCAGCAGGCAGAAAGTAGGGGGCGGTACCTCTCGGCTTCACCTTCCATGATAAAACACCTAATGAGAAGAGAAGTCCTGTAACCGGGGGCAACAGAGACTTTAGGGGACTTGAATATTCCCATCGTCCCCAAAGGCTCCCTCCTGATTCTCCACCCTTTTCCAGAAGTGTGTACTTGAACACTCCCTGGCATGGATTTAAAAGCATAGGATTGGTGTAAGCATTGGCTGGAGGGAGTTTCCACCATTTGTTAAATCAATGGGAGAAAGTGTACAAGTGTAGACTCAGGGAGAATCAGGGATGCCCCAGTCTCTCAGAGCTATCGTCTCTCTCAGTGGGTTTGACTTCATAGTGACCCAGAAACTCTTCCTCAGGCTGTCATCCCACTCTAATCATAGTCTGCCCACCCCCAGCACCTTCACCCCACCTCCAGAGCCCCTCTCTACCCCCCCCTACCTGCCCTCCCCAGCACCTTCACCCCACCTCCAGAGCCCCTCTCTACCCCCTACCTGCCCTCCCCCAGCACCTTCACCCCACCTCCAGAGCCCCTCTCTACCCCCCCTACCTGCCTTCCCCCAGCACCTTCACCCCACCTCCAGAGCCCCTCTCTACCCCCTACCTGCCCTCCCCCCAGCACCTTCACCCCACCTCCAGAGCCCCTCTCTACCCCCCTACCTGCCCTCCCCCAGCACCTTCACCCCACCTCCAGAGCCCCTCTCTACCCCCCTACCTGCCCTCCCCAGCACCTTCACCCCACGTCCAGAGCCCCTCTCTACCCCCTACCTGCCCTCCCCAGCACCTTCACCCCACCTCCAGAGCCCCTCTCTACCCCCCTACCTGCCCTCCCCCAGCACCTTCACCCCACCTCCAGAGCCCCTCTCTACCCCCCTACCTGCCCTCCCCCAGCACCTTCACCCCACGTCCAGAGCCCCTCTCTACCCCCTACCTGCCCTCCCCCCAGCACCTTCACCCCACCTCCAGAGCCCTACCTCATAGGGGACGAGGATATGGAGCTCTTCTAATATCAATTTAAACCTCTGTGGTGAACCGGAGGACCCTAAAATGGCCAGAAAACTAGCAGCAGGCAGAAAGTAGGGGGCGGTACCTCTCGGCTTCACCTTCCATGATAAAACACCTAATGAGAAGAGAGTCCTGTAACCGGGGGCAACAGAGACTTTAGGGGACTTGAATATTCCCATCGTCCCCAAAGGCTCCCTCCTGATTCTCCACCCTTTTCCAGAAGTGTGTACTTGAACACTCCCTGGCATGGATTTAAAAGCATAGGATTGGTGTAAGCATTGGCTGGAGGGAGTTTCCACCATTTGTTAAATCAATGGGAGAAAGTGTACAAGTGTAGACTCAGGGAGAATCAGGGATGCCCCAGAGTCTCTCAGAGCTATCGTCTCTCTCAGTGGGTTTGACTTCATAGTGACCCAGAAACTCTTCCTCAGGCTGTCATCCCACTCTAATCATAGTCAAAGCAGACATCTGTCTTCCTCTGGAATCAAAACCTCTGCATCGTAGTTACAACTATTCACCAGAATGACTTTCAAATGGTGCTTATAGCTCTCAGGTTAACTGGCAGCAATCATTAATACATTTGTTGTTTTTCTCCTCCTGTGTGGTAAGTGCCTGGGGCATTGAGACCTGCTCCCCTACTGGTCACTGTAACAAGCTCTCATGTACTCCCATTGCTGTGGAATCCAGTGAACTCCCATCTACTGCCCCAACCTGGCTGCTTAAGAAACTGCAGCCTTGGGAACAGCCAATCACGTGCTGGAAACATCAAATTGAGATTTTGATTGGACCATGTCTGTCAAGAGCAAAACTTTTCTCCCTCATGGCTAGAAATATGCCTATGCTTGATTTTTTTGTATTTTTTTACATACATTTCATATCAAACAGCATTAAAGTGATTTCAAATTGGGTGCATGTTCTTCATATTAAATTACAAGGATACATTTTTGGTAGTTTAAAAAAAACTAACTTTTCCAGTGACGTATTGCAAACTGTTGTTTCACCTTGAAAAGATAAAGGCCACAGTGCACCAGGAGTATTAGTTGTCAGGTAGAAGACAGCAGACAAGGCATGTGAAATGGTCATTACAATACAACTGTTTTAGATAGTCCCTTGGGAGGAAAGCAGTTTGATATCATTGACAATTATTTCTGTCTAAATATGATCATAGTGAAATATTTCACATTTAGACATCTTGGCCTGAAGACACCTTATCATTACATATAGAAAGTGGTCTCTACAGAACTGTTATAGTTTGTAGTAATTACAGACTCTAAAAGCCTGGTGGATATCATAAACCCTTTTACGTGTCTATTCTTCCACAGCTTCAGTGGCTGATAGGTGGTAGACTCGTCACTAGACACAGTAAACATTTACATATAAAAGCAGGGCCACTTTCAAGAGAGCACAAAGTTGTGGGAACAGGTGGATATCAACATAGTATGTAGAACAGTGGAGGCTGCTGAGGGAGGACGGCTCATAATAATGTCAGGAACGGACCTAATGGAACGGCATCAAACACCTGGAAACCATGTGACACATAGAAACCATGGAAACCATGTGTTTGATGTATATGATACCGTTCCACTGATTCCTGCTCCAGTCATTACCACGAGCCCTCCCCATTTAAGGTGCCACCAACCTCAGAACACACGTCTCTCTGACATGTAGAATAAGTCATCCAACCAGTTATATTAATAACATTGCTATCTGCAACGTTACACAACGTTCGCCTATTGAATTGGCACCTAAACTTTATGTAAAGAGGAATCTCTACAGTCCACATCAAGCAAAGCAGCCATTACATACAGCGTTTTGGATTCAGTGTGGCACTGCTACAGGAGTGTGAATCACCGACCTACAACAGCACCGCGGCTCAGGCACATCGAGGGCCAGCGATACAAATGGAGCCTTATTCAAATCGAACCCACTATCCCAGATTTCCAGGATGAGTCAAATAAATATGACTCTGTTACTCGTTTGATGTCCACTTGACAGAGTAACAATAGATCGGTCAAAGAGTTAAGACCTGTCTTGCTAGGAGGAAGAATTCAACCTCCTTCATTTTGGTTAGTATTTCTCTCCTGTCCAGTCTGTATAAATCATACTCCTTAACTCTTTTATCTGGACTTCCCAGCTGTGCATGGATGGGCTTTGACTTGGTGTTGCTTGGAAGGAAAACATTTTAGGGCAGTTCCTCAATGTGCAACGTGTCCCCTCTTTCCAGTCCCCTACTGTGCGTTGGCCCGTGGAGAGGGTGGTTGATCAGCATGCGTAGGTCCTGGTCAGAGAGCGGGTCCCACTTGAGAGGGACCAGTCTGGGGAGGTAGGTTCTAAGGATGGGGACTGGGATCAGTTGGTTCATCTGTGCCGATCTCATTTAACTCCTACCAATCAGAACAAAGGTAAAGTGTTACATTAATACTGTAATAATACTACTTAGCAAAATGTTGTAGATATTGTAGTCAATTCGGGTCCAGCGAAAGTCAAGTCAACACATTAACCGCTACGCCTAGAGGTTCAAACCTCTTGCCGAGCTCGCTAGGACTCGGGTTAAGGTCACTACAATATGAAAAACACCCTCATAAAATACCATTCTAAAGGCAGGTATTATATTCTCACCTTTCTTCAAGATTGGATGCATGAAATAAAGAAGACAATTCTCAGCAGGACATGATACAACATGGAACCTTGGCTGGAACATGCACACATTGCTAGATAAACATTCCGGTTACATTTCATTATCACAAATGTAAAAATCACAAACATTACCTGTTTATTTCTCTGCCCAGTGATATGTCTTTGGGCCCAGCCTCAAAGCACAGCCTGAGCCCATCAGTCTATCCCTGAACCCACCAGTCTAATGCTGAACCCACCAGTTTAATCCTGAACCCACCAGTCTAATCCTGAACCCGCCAGTCTAATCCTGAACCCGCCAGTCTAATCCTGAACCCGCCAGTATAATCCTGAACCCGCCAGTCGAACCCTGAACCCACCAGTATATCCCTGAACCCGCCAGTCTAACCCTGAACCCGCCAGTCTAACCCTGAACCCACCAGTCTATCCCTGAACCCGCCAGTCTATCCCTGAACCCGTCAGTCTATCCCTGAACCCACCAGTCTATCCCTGAACCCAACAGTATATCTCTGAACCCACCAGTCTATCTCTGAACCCACCAGTCTATTCCTGAACTCATCAGTCTATCCCTGAACTCATCAGTCTATCCCTGAACTCATCAGTCTATCCTTGAAGCCCACGAGCTGCCAGCCACCCTGTCTACCTACAGTACCTGCAGCGGCGGATGGTTGTTTGCAGGGCTACTCCTGGCAATGATAGCCATCTCTCTGATCTGGTGCAGGGCGAAGGCCAGGGAGACCCAGGGTGAGGCGGACACCACCCAGGCAGGCTCGCTCAAATCCTCCTGATCCTCTTGGTGCTTGGTCTTCCTCGGTGGTGTCATTGTGGCGGCTCCGTTATTTGATTGGATAATGTCTATGGTCGCTATGGGAAAAGGGCTGGAGGGGACTGGGATGTTCTCCGCCAGCATTCTGGGATCTGGAAAATAACTCAAGCTAAATGTTTCATAACAATTCCTGACCTAACAACAATCTCCACTATTAAGATCCTAAATAAGATTCATGCAGCATTGTAATGCCTATGAATTTCTCAGTTGCTGATTGAGAAAGAGAATAAAAGTGAATGGCAGTACATGTTATGCTTGCCAGATTGGGAGCCAGTCACTTCTCCACTAAGGGTTTAATAGGTGAAGTAAATGTTATGCTTGCCAGATTGGGAGCCAGTCACTTCTCCACTAAGGGGTTTAATAGGTGAAGTAAATGTTATGCTTGCCAGATTGGGAGCCAGTCACTTCTCCACTAAGGGGTTTAATAGGTGAAGTAAATGTTATGCTTGCCAGATTGGGAGCCAGTCACTTCTCCACTAAGGGGTTTAATAGGTGAAGTAAATGTTATGCTTGCCAGATTGGGAGCCAGTCACTTCTCCACTAAGGGGTTTAATAGGTGAAGTAAATGTTATGCTTGCCAGATTGGGAGCCAGTCACTTCTCCACTAAGGGTTTAATAGGTGAAGTAAATGTTATGCTTGCCAGATTGGGAGCCAGTCACTTCTCCACGAAGGGTTTAATAGGTGAAGTAAATGTTATGCTTGCCAGATTGGGAGCCAGTCACTTCTCCACTAAGGAGTATACTAGGTGAAGTAAATTCTGTTTTCCTGTAGGCCTAAGTCCATGCAGAGGCATGCCATGAAGGGTACAGGGTAGGATAAAATAAACATTAATGACACAAACCTTTGTTCCCACTCTGCACAGCCAGCCACTGGATGAGAGCGAAGAGGAGGAGGATGACAAGGGACACCATTCCTATCCCTCTGAAGGTGTGGGCCGCTCCTAAACCATAACCCAAAAAGACAAAACGTGTGCTCCATAGGCTTTTGGAAACAAAATCTCAAAATAAATGTATTTATTTCACTCAATGCTTTTCATGTAACAGAAAAACTGACAAGTAATGTCCATTTCAGGACTGTAAAGGATATATGTTACCACAGTCCTCAAGATCTGTTTCAGAACACAGAGAGAGACACACAGTTGTTATTCTGGGAGAGCTGCCAAATGCATTCCAGACCATCAAATTCCTATCCTAATGATTGAAGATGGGGCTGCTGGTAGTTTATTAAGAGAAAACCATGGAGGACAGGGCATCATTTTAAGGAGAGGAGGCGTTGTTCAACAGTTGGAAAGGCATGTCAGAGTATGACACGTGTGAGTACAACTAGCTGCTCAAGTAGGAGTGAAGCTACATTCTGTTCTGTTAGCCACTGTTAAATGTACCATCTACAATAGTTACTGCTGTTCTCAATAGTCATTTCAATTAATGAACATTGAACAGCAAATTGCACATCGAATAGCAGTCTTTACTCCTGATAATACCTTTAGCGCAGCAGTCTTTACTCCTGATAATACCTTTAACGCAGCAGTCTTTACTCCTGATAATACCTTTAACGCAGCAGTCTTTACTCCTGATAATACCTTTAACGCAGCAGTCTTTACTCCTGATAGTACCTTTAACGCAGCAGTCTTTACTCCTGATAATACCTTTAACTCCTGCAGCAGTCTTTACTCCTGATAATACCTTTAACGCAGCAGTCTTTACTCCTGATAATACCTTTAACGCAGCAGTCTTTACTCCTGATAATACCTTTAACGCAACTTGCAGTCTTTACTCCTGATAATACCTTTAACGCAGCACTCTTTACTCCTGATAATACCTTTAACGCAGCAGTCTTTACTCCTGATAATACCTTTAACGGGTGACGCCAATATATCCATCTCTCTTTGGTTGAATGTGTTTTACATACTCTAGAACTGGGGGACACTTAATCTGATTAAATACAACTTCTCCTCACACAGTGGTTCTTCTTACCAAAAACACTGACGAAGCCTCCCCCCACCATGGCCCCACAGCCCCGGCCCAGCCCTAGGTGCAGGCCCTGGAGGATACCCTGGGCAGAGGTCCTCAGCTCTGGAGGCACTGCAGCACTGAGGTAGGAGATACAGGCTGCCCACACTGAGGCATGGGTCACACCTAGATACACAGAGATACAGACAGAGAAAGACAGACGGAAAGAGAGGGACAGAGACAGAGACACACACTGTGACGACCCTCCCACTCTGTCTGCCGTATTCTGTCTTTGTTCTTGTTTCCTTATTAGGATGCCGGTGGGCGGAGTTGAGAGGGTCGTCAGCTACATGGGAAACACCTGGGCCAGGTGTCTCCCAGGATAAATAGACCTCTTCAACATTCATGGAAGAGACTCTCTCCATGCAGACACCTTTTGTAGATTGTGTTGTGGTTCTTGGTGGCCGTTTGTTTGCTTTGGCACCTTTCATCACCCTGCATTATCACATTCATGCATGCAAAACACTCACTTACACTACTGATTACTGATTACACACACCATTGTATATTATACTTAGTTGCTTTAGTTAATAAATACATATTTTGCTACTCCTTATCTCCACGTTGCCTCCCTTTGTTACGGGCTTTGAGCCGGTTCGTGACACAGACAAGGAGAGAGAGAGACAGAGAGTGTGGCATGTGGGGTCAACTTGCAAAACAAGATTTCACCAAAATGGGCAATCACTCCCATTGAAAACCGACATGCAGAGTTCTGTAAGATTCTCCTACATGTCCAGAAGAAAACTACAAACAACCCATGCAGCGAAGAATTAGGTCAATATCCATTAATAATAAAAACTCAGAAAAGAGCAATTCAGTTTTGGAAACATCTAAAATACAGTGACCCCCTCTCATCATTACAAGCCCTGCAATGCCAAAAGCTGAGCAAAGAAAAGAGTTCCCTCATCCAGCTGGTCCTGGGGCTGAGTTCACAAACCTGTTCTACTAACACACTGAAGCCTCAGTCCCCTCATCCAGCTGGTCCTGGGGCTGAGTTCACAAACCTGTTCTACTAACACACTGAAGCCTCAGTCCCCTCATCCAGCTGGTCCTGGGGCTGAGTTCACAAACCTGTTCTACTAACGCACTGAAGCCTCAGTCCCCTCATCCAGTTGGTCCTGGGGCTGAGTTCACAAACCTGTTCTACTAACGCACTGAAGCCTCAGTCCCCTCATCCAGCTGGTCCTGGGGCTGAGTTCACAAACCTGTTCTACTAACACACTGAAGCCTCAGGACCAGAACATCCAATCAATCAGATAAAACAATAAACAACAGTAAACAAAACTACATTGCTTATTAGGAAACACAAGCAAAAGCACAAAGCAAAATGCTGTCATGTTTTGTCATTAATTATCATGTCTTGTCCCTGTGCTTCCCCTTCTATTCGTTTCCCTCTGCTGGTCTTATTAGGTTCTTTCCCTCTTTCTATCCTCTCTCTCCCCTCCCTCTCTCACTCTCCCGCTCTCTCTTCTCTCTATCGTTCCGTTCCTGCTCCCAGCTGTTCCTATTCCCCTAATCAATCATTTAGTCTTCCCACACCTGTTCCCGATCCTTTTCCCTGATTAGAGTCCCTATTTCTCTCCTTGTTTTCCGTTCCTGCCCTGTCGGATCCTTATCTATAATTCACCGTGCTGTGTCTATGTTTTGCCCTGTCGTGTCGTGTTTCCCTCAGATGCTGCGTGGTGAGCAGGTGTCTGAGTCTGCTAGGTTCAAGTGCCTTCCCGAGGCAACCTGCAGTTCTTGATCAAGTCTCCAGTCTGTTCTCGTCTTTACGAGTAGTATTATGCCTTTTGTTTTGTAAAGTTTCTTACTGGATTAAAAACTCTGTTTTCGCCAAGTCGCTTTTGGGTCCTCATTCACCTGCATAACAAATGCAGTGCTATCTGGCCTTAAATCGACAGTACACCATGCGTGGCTAACTATTTGACCATTGTTACTGATCAAAACCTTAGAAAAACATTGACAAAAGTACAGGCTCAGTGAGCACAGCCTTGCCATTGAGAAGAGTAGACACAGGAAAACCTGGCTTCCTGTAGAGGAACAACCAGCGGAACCTGAGATAGAGCCTCGCTGGGTGTGCCGTGTTTGAAGTGGCTCAACCAGCTAGTTCCAAGTCAACATG
>NW_025749643.1:0-5000 GCF_021184085.1 Oncorhynchus gorbuscha | reverse complement strand
CTGAGGGTATACTACACAGACCTGAACAGACCTGAGGGGTATACTACAAACAGACCTGAGGGGTATACTACAAACAGACCTGAGGGGCATACTATAAACAGACCTGAGGGGTATACTACTGTACAAACAGACCTGAGGGTATACTACAAATAGACCTGGAGGGGTATACTACTGTACAAACAGACCTGAGGGGTATACTACAAACAGACCTGAGGGGTACAAACATACCTGAGGGAGTATAATACAAACAGACCTGAGGGGTATACTACTGTACAAACAGACCTGAGGGGTATACTACAAACAGACCTGAGGGGTATACTACAAACAGACCTGAGGGGTATACTACTGTACAAACATACCTGAGGGGTATACTACAAACAGACCTGAGGGGTATACTACAAACAGACCTGAGGGGTATACTACAAACAGACCTGAGGGGTACACTACAAACAGACCTGAGGGGTACACTACAAACAGACCTGAGGGGTACACTACAAACAGACCTGAGGGGTATACTACAAACAGATCAGAGACTACAGGTATACTACAAACAGACCTGAGGGGTACACTACAAACAGACCTGAGGGGAATAATACTGTACAAACAGACCTGAGGGGTATACTACAAACAGACCTGAGGGGTATACTACAAACAGACCTGAGGGGTACACTACAAACAGACCTGAGGGGAATAATACTGTACAAACAGACCTGAGGGGTACACTACAAACAGACCTGAGGGGTACACTACAAACAGACCTGAGGGGTACACTACAAACAGATCAGAGGGGTACACTACAAACAGACCTGAGGGGTACACTACAAACAGACCTGAGGGGTACACTACAAACAGACCTGAGGGGTACACTACAAACAGACCTGAGGGGTACACTACAAACAGATCAGAGGGGTACACTACAAACAGACCAGAGGGGTATACTACAAACAGACCTGAGGGGTACACTACAAACAGACCAGAGGGGTACACTACAAACAGACCTGAGGGGTATACTACACACAGACCTGAGGGGTATACTACAAACAGACCTGAGGGGTATACTACAAACAGACCTGAGGGGTATACTACAAACAGACCTGAGGGGTATACTACTGTACAAACAGACCTGAGGGGTACACTACAAACAGACCTGAGGGGTATACTACTGTATAAACAGACCTGAGGGGTATACTACTGTACAAACAGACCTGAGGGGTATACTACTGTACAAACAGACCTGAGGGGTACACTACAAACAGACCTGAGGGGTATACTACAAACAGACCTGAGGGGTATACTACAAACAGACCTGAGGGGTATACTACAAACAGACCTGAGGGGTATACTACAAACAGACCTGAGGGGTATACTATAAACAGACCTGAGGGGTATACTACTGTACAAACAGACCTGAGGGGTATACTACAAACAGACCTGAGGGGTATACTACTGTACAAACAGACCTGAGGGGTATACTACAAACAGACCTGAGGGGTATACTACAAACAGACCTGAGGGGTATACTACTGTACAAAGACAGACCTGAGACCTGGGGTATACTACTGTACAAACAGACCTGATACTACGACAGGGGGGTACACTACAAACAGACCTGAGGGTATACTACAAACAGACCTGGGTACACTACAAACAGACCTGAGGGGTACACTACAAACAGACCTGAGGGTATACTACAAACAGATCAGAGGGGTATACTACAAACAGACCTGAGGGGTACAGTACAAACAGACCTGAGGAATACAGTACAAACAGACCTGAGGGTATACTACAAACAGACCTGAGGGGTACACTACAAACAGACCTGAGGGGTATACTACAAACAGACCTGAGGGGTACACTACAAACAGACCTGAGGGGTATACTGTACAAACAGACCTGTATACTAAACAGACCTGAGGGGTATACTACTGAGGGTACAAACAGACCTGAGGGTATACTACAAACAGATGAGGGGTACAAACAGACCTGAGGGGTATACAAAACACCCTGAGACCTGAAGGGTATACTACTGTACAAACAGACCTGAGGGGTATACTACTGGCACAAACAGACCTGGAGGGGTATACTACTGTAAACAGACCTGGATACTACACACAGGGGTACACAAACAGACCTACAAAACAGATGAGGGTATACAGAGGGGTACACTAAAACAGATCAAACAGACCTGAGGGGTACAGTACAAACAGACCTGAGGGGTATACTACAAACAGGCCTGAGGGGTATACTACAAACAGACCTGAGGGGTATACTACAAACAGACCTGAGGGGTATACTACAAACAGACCTGAGGGTACACTACAAACAGGCCTGAGGGGTAACCTAAACTTGAACATGGGTTGATGGCTTAAACAATTAAATCAATCCATGCCAATTTCAAAAATATATTCCCCCCAATAGTTATTTCTGAACATTTAAGCAAGTTAGCTGGCTAACTCGTTACATCCAGCTTTGAGACATACCCCCTGGGCTTTTGACCCATGCCCCCTTTTATAAACCTTATATGGCCAACCAGCTCGATGAGCTTGTGGCTGGTGAAGTAGGCAACCAGCTCTGGTCTTTGGCTCAGCACCGAGCACACTCCAAATAGCGTGGTGGTCCCTTTCAGGTCCTCCAGGTGCCAGTAGAGGAACGTGAACACAAAGCCGTAGCCGAATCCCATAAACCAGGCCACGAAGAGCACTGAGCCGTACTGCACGCTACACAGCAGCCGAATGAGGTCCTGATAACGAAACTGTTGGCTGACGACACTTTGGGGTTCTAACGATTCCACCGCATGCCCTTTGGGAGATGAAACATCACTGGACGCTTGAGGAGGCTCTGCCTCCTGTCTCTTATCCTCCTCCAGCTGAGCCTCCATTGGCCGGTGGTCACTAGTACTACTCTCAAAGTAAAACTGTGTGGACAATATCAAAGCTACGGCCATCAGGACTCAAAGACAATAAAGGCTATCTGATAGTTCTTGTAGTTGGGCACGATGCAGCCAGTGCCCTGGATGAAGAGCTTGATGTGGGTGTGGTCGATCCAGATGCCTACGCAGAGCATGGCCAGGCCCCAGCCCAGGGAGCCCCACATCCTCTGCAGGCCGAGCGGTCCTGGTGGGGGCCCAGGTACTGCAGGGTGCGCGTGTCACTATGGTGACAGCCGGAGCGCTGAAGAACTCGCCGATGATGATGACTAGCAGGATCAGGAGGAAGATGGTTTCCACCTGGTCGTGGTTGGAGATCATGTGGTAGGACTTTGGGAATGGTTGTGGTTGTTGGTTTGGTTTTGTGGTTAGATTTGAGGAGGTTTTGAGCTGGCTGTTGTAGTGGGGTGGTGGAAGGGGAAGATGTTGTTGTTGTGATGTTGGGGGGAAGGCACAGGTCCAGTGACGGCCGCCACCATCGCTCCTCATACCTGTACAGGGCCGCCCCCTAACTGAGTCTGATGCTAAACCATGTTGATTCGAAGAGGAAAACAGTCTCCAATCACACCCCTGCGGTCCCTACTGTAATTGGCCGGCAGACCAAGGTGGGCAGGGCTGGTGGGGCGTGCGACTGTGGGTTTCCTCTCCACGCATGTTATGGAGGCAGGCTTGATGAAGCCGATTCCGCAGTTGAACACCAGCCAGCAGAAAACGGAGAACACAAGCACCACCTTGCCCTTCTTGAAGCGGTCCGCCACCACCCCCCAAAAGGGGGCGCTACAGAATTCAATGAAGTACCGGATCCCGACCAGCAAGCCGCTCTGACTGGGAGTCATCCCCAGCTGTTTGTAGTACACAGGCAGCAGTGGGTGTAGGGACCCATAGGCTGCATAGAAGAAGAAGTAGAAGACCTTGGAGATGAGGAGGTGGTTGTCGATCCGTACGCAGTTCCTCTCCAGGCAGTCATTACTGGGGTTGGAGGAGGCTGAGTCAGGTTTGTCTGTGGGGGGAGACTCTGGACCTTGGGAGGCAGAGGTGGGGCCCGCGCCCACCGGTATCTGCTCCAGGGTGTTGGACAAGGTGTTGAAGGGTTCTGCCAGGACATACTTCCTCTTCTGATACCCCTCGTCATCCGTCAAGATGGCCACCTGGTCGTCACTCGCCATCTCTCTCTCTGTGTGTGTGTGTGTGTGTGTGTGTGTGTGTGTGTGTGTGTGTGTGTGTGTGTGTGTGTGTGTGTGTGTGTGTGTGTGTGTGTGTGTGTGTGTGTGTGTGTGTGTGTGTGTGTGTGTGTGAGTGAGTGAGTGAGTGAGTGAGTGAGTGAGTGAGTGAGTGAGCGAGTGAGTGCAAGTGAGCAAGAGGGGAGAGAGCGAGAGAGAGAGAGAGAGAGGGCGTGAGAGAGAGAGCGTGAGAGAGAGAGCGTGAGAGAGGGGGAGAGAAAGATAGGGGGTGAGAATGAATGGGGAGAAAAGGAGAGCAAGAGAGGGGGAGTGAGACAAAGAGAGAGAGGAAAGAACACAAACAACATTGTAAATACAACCTATATTTATCTGATCTTGATTGTCCCTTTCATACTTCAACTATTTGCACATCGTTACTGTACATAGCCACTAATATAACACATTTCTATATTACTTTAAAACTTTTGTGAGTAATGTTTACCCTTCAGTTTTTGTATTGTTTATCATGTATTTCACTTGATTTGGTAATGTAAACATTTGTTTCCCATGCCAATAAAGCCCATTAAATTTAAAATGAATTCAGACAGACAGACAGACAGACAGACAGACAGACAGACAGACAGACAGACAGACAGACAGACAGACAGACAGACAGACAGACAGACAGACAGACAGACAGACAGACAGACAGACAGACAGACAGACAGACAGACAGACAGACAGACAGACAGACAGACAGACAGACAGACAGACAGACAGACAGACAGACAGACAGACAGACAGACAGACAGACAGACAGACAGACAGACAGACAGACAGACAGACAGACAGACAGACAGACAGACAGACAGACAGACAGACAGACAGACAGACAGACAGACAGACAGACAGAC